>NC_030989.1:1367961-1436058 GCF_000149955.1 Fusarium oxysporum f. sp. lycopersici 4287 | reverse complement strand
TACTTTGAGACAAGTGCCAAGGAAGCCATTAACATCGACCAGGCTTTTGAAGGTAAGACTCTATGCTCTGTCATCTTGATAAAGCTAATGATTCGCAGTGATTGCTCGCAACGCTCTCGCCCAAGAAGAGTCTGAGGAATTCAGCGGCGACTTTGATGACCCGATCAACATCCACATCGAGAATGACCGTGATGGCTGCGCTTGTTAAAGGATGACATGGGCAGATGTTGATTGGATGTGGGCAGGTTTGTGATTGTGTTGAGTGAAGAGGAGGGTAGCTATCCTCGGTGGTGGATCATTGACGTTGCCTGGATGTATCATAAAGAGGCAGCTGGGTTTAGTTCTATTTCTTATTTCTCCTTGGTGTTTATACATGGATGCGACTTGTTCTGTCTTTGAAATTGCTTCAGCATCTTGAGTGTGATATGATGGTGATATGAGATGTGTTTGAGTGTTAATGTGTCAGCTGCTAGAGTCTCGAGGCAATGCCTAGGCTTTACTTGAAGATGCATCTAATCAGGCCATTATTAGATCCAAAATCGAGCCATTATCAATATCGTACATCAATCAAGTCGCCTATAACCGGGGAAACTCGAGTCAGCTAGCAGAGCTCCTCGGCTTAGACCCACAGCTGCCCGAGGCTGTGGAGGCTTCCAATGATAGCAGTTGTACCCCGGATTTCAAAAGTATCCACTTGGAGAAGTGCGAGCTGTGAGTGGCCAAGATGTACAGTCAGCAGCCGCGAACCTCGGCTCCGTTGCTGGACATTCGACGATGTGCGGAGAAGTTGGAGCTTGAGACAAACCTGGGGTAGAATTATTTGCAGTAACTTGTACTTTATTTCTTCATATCTTGACTTGATTCCTCTCTTCTTTCTTATATCATCTCGTTGTCTAACACTGTTGTTGTGATATATCATCCATTTTGCTTGTGATACTACACTCCCTTATCATCCACCATACCACAGTCTTTCCTAAGTCGACTATAGACAAGTACGATGTCGGCGAGAATCCCTCTCATTGTGAGAAACTCCATCCCTAACTTCAGTTAACAGCATAGTGACACTAACAATGATAATGCAGGCTGCCAATCGCGTCAGCGATGCTGCCAAGAAGCAGCTTGACCTTGTCGCCAAGTTCGTCGAGGAAGAATGTATCCCGTGAGTTGCCCCTTTCACACAGCGCAACTGCATCTCTAACTCATATCAGTGCCGACCCTGTTGTAGAGGCTCAAGCCGGAGAGGGTGATGCTCGTTGGGAAGGTCACCCTTCCGTCATCGAGGATCTGAAGGCCAAGGCCCGAAAGCTCGGTCTCTGGAACATGTTCCTTCCCAAGGGTCACTACAAGGAGTCTCCTGGCTGGACCAACCTCGAGTATGGACTCATGGCTGAGTGGCTCGGTCGCTCACACGTTGCTTCCGAGGCATGCAACTGCTCAGCTCCTGACACAGGCAACATGGTAAGTGTTGGCCAAGTATGGTAACGATGCTCAAAAGGAGCAAAGGGTTGAGGCCCTCTGATGGGAGGGCAAGGATCCGTTTCTGCTTTCCTCATGACAGAGCCTCAAATTGCTTCGTCTGACGCTACAAACATTGAGTTGGATATCCGTCGCGAGGGTAACGAGTACGTTCTCAATGGCCAGAAGTGGTGGTCCAGCGGTGCTGGTGACCCACGATGCAAGATTTACATCGTTATGGGTAAGACAGATGCCAACAACAAGGACCCTTATCGTCAACAGTCGGTCGTTCTGGTACCCGCCGGGACACCTGGTATTACCATCGACCGCATGCTCAAGGTCTACGGATTCGACGATGCTCCTCACGGCCATGGACACATCACCTTCAAGAACGTCAGAGTTCCTGTCTCTAACCTTGTCCTCGGCGAGGGACGAGGATTTGAGATTATTCAGGGTCGCCTTGGACCTGGCCGTATTCACCATGCTATGCGCAGCATTGGAGCTGTAAGTTTGCCATGATATTCCTTAGTCTGAACCAACATTTAACAATATGTAGGCTGAGCGTGCTCTTGACTGGATGCTCCTCCGTGTCAACGATGAGTCTAAGAAGCCATTTGGCAAACTTCTCCGCGAACACGGCGTCATCCTCGAATGGATTGCCAAGTCCCGTATTGAAATCGACGCCGCACGCCTGATCGTTCTCAATGCCGCCATCAAGATGGACGACCTAGGTCCCAAGAAGGCCCTCAAGGAGATCGCAGAAGCCAAGGTCCTCATTCCCCAAACCGCTCTCAATGTCATCGACCGTGCGGTTCAGGCCTACGGAGGCGCTGGTGTCTCCCAGGATACACCCTTGGCATACATGTGGGCAGGTATCCGAACGCTGCGCCTTGCCGACGGACCTGATGAGGTGCATCTGCAGCAGCTGGGACGCAATGAGAACAAGCGCAGTGCTGAGGCGACAGCGACAATTAAGAGACAGAGGGCTAAGACTGAGGAGTTGTTGAAGCAATACGGTGTTGAGAGGTCCCAGCCTGGTGCTAGAATAAAGCACAATGCTAAGCTGTAGGTTTTGGTTGTCACAGCGAAGAGTGGCGTGGTAGCATGTTGGTTGTTTGTTTGATACTGGCCAAAGGGCGGCCGCATAACTAGTTGAATATCCGAATTATTATATTATTAAACATGCTAGATATCTTACACGCCATTTGTTGAATTCGGTATAGCTATTCCTCAATTGCTTGTAGAAGGTGAACTTTTGATATGGACATCCAGTCTGTTTACTTGCCATTGGTGTCTGAAACAGGGAACCTAGAGCTTCTTAGGGCAATTGTTGGCATTGATTCCGTCCATGGCATCCAGTATTAACGGCATAATTCACACAGTTCCCGAGAATCCTCCGTCGACAGTGATGCTTGATTATGTTTGTAGTCTCAAGTGTGATATGCCATATTGTACTTCCATTATACCTAGAACAACTGGGTATAGCTAACGAGTTGTTTTAAAGGTCCCAGTGCCCTTGAGTTTTCATTGGGTGTCGTAGAACTATCAATGCAATGTCTCTTTTCTTAATGAGTCAACATCTAATCCCTGAGAGTTTTTTCATATACATGTAAGTCATGCCATTCCATTACCCCAGTGATGGTGCGTTGTTCACGACAAGCAAGCGTAAAACACAGGCCTCAGCGTGCCATTTCTCACAGTGGAGTCCCCTGTAACCGACCATTCCAGGCCTCTATCGCCCGCTAAAACACGGAAATAATCAACGTCATCGGGTCCCTGCTGCCCAAAATCCTTGCATTTTTCTTTAATTGCCCGTTGCCCAGTTAACAGAGGGCACCGTTTACTTTGCCTGCTAATTTTCTACTACTTGTGCATGGACTGTACCAATTTCATACAAGGGCACTCTATTTTTTTCATTAAAGAAACCCAAGATCCATCTCAACTGTTTTCCTTCATACACAAACAAAGAACGTTATCGTAAATCAACTTCTACTCTCTCTACACTCGAGTATTACTCTCTCAGGCGAACGCCTCTACTTCATAACTTCTCACAACACTTTCATCATGTCAGCCAAGGTTCTCGCCGATAAGGACGTCAACGCTCCCATGATTGAGCAGCCAGTTACCAAAGACGTTAAGAGCATGGAGTATCATCGCCAGGTTCTCCAGTCCAAGATGGCTGAGGAAGAGACGTGAGTGATTCTGAACTGCCTCTACTCAATGTGAAAGTCTAACCTTGAAGCAGTGCCAACAAGTACGTCTCGCCTTCAGACAACATCATGAGCCCTTGCTCTGCAAAGATCAATGCTCTACGAAACAAGCACGCCAGCAAGTTCGTCATTCTTTCTCCTCTCTGACAATAACAATGAACTAACATCTTCTTCAGGGCTAAGCCTAAGTCCTTGTTCGCCCAAGCGAGCGCTAAGAAACTCCAGGGCGACAATCCCTTGGGGGCAAAGCCAGCACCAGCCAAGGCCGGTTTCCAGTTGTAAGAGAATCAACAATATGTCTCTTCTTTCCGGATAAAACATGTCCACATTTCATGGATACGGCTTTTGCTTTTGCTGGCTATTGACTACTAGCCAATGGTGTTTATTAAACCGCTGGAGGTCAGGTTAAGGGCGTTAGGGGTTCACTTGACGTACACATACACACATTGTATTGGTGATACAGGTTACGGAAACTTTGGCTTGGATATGACGCGATGACAGGGTTTGGCTTGCCTTTCTTTTCTGGTGGCCGGTTTATGTACGGATTTTAACAATGAAGCATGTCTTTGAGTTCTAAACTTGAACGAATGAAACCGAGTGTAGTAATGATTTTTTGTTTTGGCTTCACGAGGCTTGCACATATATCTAAGCCTTCCAAGCACTGACGATATACACTACATCTTCATCCGCCACAGGGTGTGCCAGACCAACTCTTTGAGGAACATGTCTTGCGCTAGCACCCCATACCAGCGCATACTTGAACGTGTCCTTCAGAGTCCTGTGAATGCGGTCACAGACATCCTCGATTGTACTGTTACTGCGCACAATCAACGCCTCACCAAAGTCTGGTTCAGCACCCTTGCGTTTGGTGTAAATACGGATCAGCTTGAGCTCTTTCCAACATCTGTCCACAACATCCTGGATACCCAGGTCCAGCTCACAGCTCATGACAACTGTATGATCCTCGCGTGCTAGCTTGTCCAAGAAGTCAAGCGAGACACTGTCAATCTTGTTGTAGACGTACAGACACTTGATGTACTTTCGATGGTCCTTCATGATAACATCAATGAAGTCGTCGACTGTAGCGTTCTCATCACGGACAAGAACCTCACAATTAAGAATCTTGTAGTCGCGCAGGATGTTGTAAAGCATCTTCTCGTCCAGGTTCTTGGGAGGAGACTGGAATGTGATTTTCATGCCACCCGCTGTCTTGACCTTGAGGTAAATGTTGCTAAAGTCTCACATTAATAGCGATTCAAACTTGTCTCAGTTGAACTTACGGTGGTTCTCGGTTCAGGCGGATACCGACAGCTTCCAATTCAGCCTCGAGCAATACTCTTTGTTCGGCTTTCTTGGTAGCGTCAAGAACCATTAGAATAAGGTCACTGGTCTTGGCGGCTGAAATAACTTGTCTTCCTCGACCCTTGCCTTCAGAAGCACCCTCGATAATACCGGGAAGATCGAGCAGCTGAATCTCAGCACCACCATACTCAAGCACACCGGGAATGGCTGTCAAGGTTGTGAAAGCATAAGAAGCAACTTCGGACCGCGTCTTGGTGACTTTCGATAAGAATGTCGATTTTCCTACTGATGGGAAACCAACAAGAGCAATTCGCGCATCACCACTTTTGCTGACATCGAAACCTGAGCCACCACCACCGCCAGCTCCAGGACCGGGCTCTAGAAGCTGTGCCCTTAGTCGAGCGAGTTTTCTAGGATAATTAGTATAAATCTCTTCAAGGACATAGTCCTGTAGCCATGGCATGCCAAACCGACCCTTTTAATAGACCCAAATGATATTCTGGGTGTCGTTAATATTGTAACATTCAGAAATTATTTCTACGACAACATACCAGTCGCCTTGTTCTCTGAAAAGATATTAGTCAATATTCACGAAGCCTTGTGAAGTCCTTGGAACGATTTGATATTCCTCCAACTCGTTGCAACTTTAATTTCACCCAAGGCCGACTGTTTTAGGTCTCGTCTTTGGGCAAACTGCTGCAATTTTGCAACAAAGGGACATAACATCAGGTTTTCTAAGATCATAGATTTACTCACTTTGTGTCTTCTTCATCTCCTCCTCAATCCTGTTATTATGTCAGTGATGCCCCGCCACTGTATTCAAGACTGAACTTACTCCTTGATCTTCTCCGTAATGTTCACCATATTGGCGGTACTTTGAGACGCTTTTGCGTCTCTAGAAACAGTTCAACAAAGAAAAGGCAATCAACAGAAAGTGTAAACCAAATCCTAGGCGCCAGATCAAGATCTAAATCATGAGTGGGGGGTTGAGAGAGGCCTGATGAAGTCGTGGCAGAATTCGAACATGAAGCTCCACAGGTGCGGGAGGTCAGTCTCACCGCCTTCCCTTTCTGACACTTTATTTCTCCCCAGAAATGGATCTTTTTACAGCCTTGCATCATCAGCACAGGCTCGTCGCGTTGCCATCACAACAACTTTTCAAGGATTCATCTTCCACATTAGATATAATGGCCGATACAGCAGAACAAATCGAAGCGGCGCCGGCCGTCGAGAAAGAAGGGCAGGACATGGCAGTAGCGACGACGAATACCGAGGTTGCAGCGCCAACCGGAAAGAAAGTCGTCAAGAAGATAATTCGCAAGAAGAAGCGACCTGCGCGCGCCCAAGTCGACCCCGATTTCGTCACATCAGAACCCCCTCCTCAGACCGGCACAATCTTCAACATTTGGTATAACAAGTGGTCTGGTGGTGATCGAGAAGACAAGTACCTATCGAAGACCAAGGCGAAGGGTCGCTGCAATGTTGCGAAGGACAGCGGATATACCAACGCCGATGCGATGCCTGGAAGCTACTTCTGTTTACGTTTTGCGCGCGGCGTTTGTCCCAAGGGTCAAGACTGCGAATTTCTTCATAGGCTACCTGGACCATACGATCACTTCAACCCCAATGTCGACTGCTTTGGACGCGACAAGTTTTCCGATTACCGAGACGACATGGGTGGTGTCGGAAGTTTTATGAGGCAGAACAGAACAGTGTATGTTGGAAGGATTCATGTTACAGACGATATCGAAGAGATTGTGGCGCGACACTTTGCAGAATGGGGCCCTGTCGAGCGCAGTAAGTTCCAATTCCACTATCCCAATTGACTTGTTGCTAACAATCATAGTTCGTGTTCTCAACACCCGAGGTGTCGCCTTTATCACATACGTCAACCAAGCCAATGCCGAATTTGCCAAGGAGGCCATGGCACATCAATCTCTCGACCACGAGGAAGTGCTCAACGTTCGCTGGGCAACAGCCGATCCCAACCCCATGGCGCAAGCTCGAGAAGCGCGCAAAATCGAGGAGCAAGCCGCTGAGGCTATTCGAAGAGCCCTTCCCGCAGAATTCGTCGCTGAAATCGAAGGCCGAGATCCCGAAGCGAGAAAGCGACGGAAGATCGAAAGCAGCTATGGTCTTGAGGGATACGAGGCGCCCGATGAAATCCACTTTGCCCGAGGCACTCAGGCAGTAAACCCCCTGGGTCGAGAAGGTTTCGAAGTTGAATATCAGGAACGGCCAATGATTGAAAATGGAGAGTCCGGCGAACCACCAGCTCAAGTTGAAGAGCAGCAGCCTCAACCTCAACAAGAGACTGGTGGTATCTTCTCAGGCAGCACCCTCGCGGCTCTTAACAAGGCCAAGGTCTCGGTGGCATCGAAACCGAAAGCAGCGGCTACAACAGGACCTTTGGTGGCATACGGCAGTGACAGCGACAGCGATGATGAATAGGGACAAGGCGTTTTGATTGATTTTTAGAAATGCATAGATATTTTGTATTACAATAATGATACCACAAGCAGCATACGATATCAGCTGTTGAAAATTCTAGAGTACAATGTCTCATGCCGTCCAATCCATAAATCCATAATAGGCACTGTTTGCCCAGCCTCTTCAACGGGAGTATTCCACTCTCGATCGATCATGTCGTCGATCATCTTCTGTACTTGCTGCCCAGCCAAAACCTTTTGCGCCTGGTAGGGACCGAAGACACTTGCTCTCACCGCAGCAGATATCAACGCCTTAACATGACTCAGCATGAAGACATATGCTGTCTGTCGCAAACCCAGTCCTACAAGCGCGCATATCGCTCCAAACAGCGGCGCCAGATGCGCAGAGACAAGAGGCACTTCGTTCTGACTTTCACGTCTTAAAAATGCTGCAAATTCCCTCAACGGACGCCCATCAACATCTGGACAGCTGGCACGGAACGACCGCTCCCAGATTCCTAGCAGTGCACGACCCTGCGCAACGCTCGCACGTCGACCAACAGTACAAATGATAGCAGCGTCGAGCTGATCATCTAACTGAGAAAGAGAATCCGGGTCGCGGTGCGCTGCTAGGACAAAGGGTAGTGTTGTCGCGGCGAACGATGAAAGCGATGAAGGAAGAAAGGAGGCAAACGATGCCGAGGCACGCGGTTCGTGAGCAAGATAAGACTCGAGACCACTGCTAAAAGCAAATGAGCCTAATGGAAGTGCCGAGTCTGAGAGAAGAAGTAGAAAATGAGTTGTCGAGGCTAGATGAGCTATGAGTCGTGAGTTATAGTCCTTATCTATGGGTTGAGATGAGTCTTACGCTCTGTAGCCATAGACAGGGGTGGCGAAGGTAGGACTTTGTCAAGACGCGCTTTAGCATCCTGAAGACGCTTTTCTAAATAAAAAATCTCATCTTGAATAACATTGGCCGTATCTGGGGTCAGGATTTGTGAAGGCATCATGAGTTTAGATATTTTTAGAGGTTAAGTTGAGCATCAAAATAGCTCGTTCAGAGATAAGACCATCGAGGTTTAAAATAACTACTTATCAAAACCATGACAACCATCATCATGTAAATCCAACAATAAGAATTCCTTCGAGGAAAACCCCTTAAACTCCACGCGAATGCCAATCCAATTCAGTCTTTTTGACTGGATGACGAACAATTGTCAATAGTCAGGGTATTCCACCTCACTTACTCATATCACACCCAAGGTATCCATCGTATGTACATTATCATTCTCAAGGTCGAACATTCTCCTTATCATACGCTTTTCTTCCACGCGCTCGTTTCTTCTCCGCCATTCTTTGTTCAATTCTTGCAATCGCAGCAGCTCTACGCTCAGGCGGCAACACACTCTTAGGCGCGTTGGCCATGAATGTGCGGTTGTTGGGATCTGGGCCCCCTACACGCGCATAGTGGTCGTGTAGTAAGTCGATTCTTTCTTCAGGTTTCTCGCCAGATGTAATGCGCTTCGAGCGAGCGATCGACTTGGCCAGTGCGGGCAGGTCAGGCGCGGCGATGTCATCCAAGCCAGTTCGGCCGGGAGTCGCACCCCCATTCTCAATTCGCTTGGTGATTTCTTCGCCAAGATATGCTCTATTTCTTGGTGATCGCGGAACGAATGGCTGCCATCTAGGCCGGCCAATGTCTGGCTTATCACCAAGACTTGACGATATTGGCTTTGACGTGCCGATATCCGATTTGGTGACCTTTGGCACAGCGTCTTCGTGAAACTTTTGGCGTAATGAGGGCACGTTTGGGTCTGTCGCCTTGAGCTCCATGGTGTCATTTCCAAGCTCGGTCAAGTCAAAGCTTCGTCGTTCCATATTATGCCTTCGATTCTTGGTGCTGTCATCTACATCGACGTTTCTGGGCTTTGAGGCCTCGTCTGCCAGACGCCCTGCGTCTGTCTGAACATGCCAGCTCTTAGGCCGAGCAGCGTTGTCGTTCTGCTCAAGAGCATAATTGTCCCCAGTCTTGAGGATCCTGATTTCCTTCTTGAGCTCCGCAATCTTAGTGTGCGCCCGTTCTAAAACTCCATTGGTGTCCGCATTGTGGGCTTGAGTTTCATTACGATAGGCTTCGAATTCTTGCTTTAGCTGTCGTAGCTCCTCATCCTTCTTCCTATTTTCTTCCCTTGCTTCACGAAGCTGGGCGCGTAGTTCTTGTGCTCGTGAACCTTCGCGCACCGATTCGTTTTCGGGGTTTTCTTGTGTACTCTTCGTTTCGTTCATTGCCTCAGCCTGGGTAGCACGCTTCTCCGCCGCTCTGAGCTGACTTTTTAGAGAAGATATCTGCTCACGAAGTTCGCCAACTTCCTTGACTTGCATTCGGGCTCGCCTCAGTTCGCGCTGTGTCTCGATAAGGGTTTTCTGCGTCCTGGGTGATGTCGCTTGTCGTCGCTTGCGGTCTTTGGGATCGGCATCGTCTTCCCGTTCTCGAAGGAACTCCTCAAGTTGGTCTTCAAGCTCTTGGACGCGTGTTCGATACTGCACAGCCAGGGCTGTTTGCTTCGTGAGTGTCGATAAAAGCTCGGAACTGACTTCGTCTGATCTGTCTACTTGCTTCGATGCAATCTTGGAAGCACCTTCGGCAATCTGCCTTTCCATCTCGATCACTTTTTGCTGTTCTTCCTTGAGCTTGACTGCGAGTTCAATTGCCTCAGCATCCTTTTGTTTGGCATACGATTTCGCCAGTTGCTTATACTTGAGGAGCTTCTCCATTTCGGCCTTCGCGTCTTCGTGGTATTTCTCAAATTCCTCCTTCCAATATCTGCCCGACTGCGAGTGAGGCTCGTTAAGATCAACCGTAATGTCGTGTGTGCAGTAGTCCTCGTCATCAGCTTCTTCCCACTCATCTGAAGAGTCGCCCTGGTCTTGCTGTGTTGTGTTCTTCTGATTTGCCGATTTGGAAGCCTTTTCCAAAGCGTCGATTAATCGTGTGCGTTGGCGCGTTTCTGGCTCTTTGATGAGATTGTTATTCTTCTTGACGTCTTGTCCAAAAGATACGCGTTTTCGTCTCGTAGTTCCAGTACCTGGGGTCAAAAGAATTCCTTGCGGTCGAGGCGGGGTTCGAGACATTTGATTTGTCTTGTCGTTTCTGTCTTTTGCTACTGCTCTTGTAGTTTGGTTGGTAGGTCGCGCTGGAGTTCCAAACAATGCACTCTTGAACGCTCTAGCAGCGAAAACAGGCGCGGGGGTGTCAGGTTGGTCAATTTGCGTGGTGTCTAGTAAACGAAGTCAATTATTTCACCTGCTATCATGTCTAAGTGCATACATACCTCCATCATTGACCGGTTCTGGCGCGTTCTCGCCGCGTCTCAACATCCAACCCAACATCTTGCGGCACGTTGCGCGTAGGCGTGAATGCGAATGTCAAACGCCCGATTAAAGGAGGGAAGTCCTTCGCATAAGCGATCATAAACGATGAAGTAGTAACATTTATCCTCCTCGTCGATCGTGTTGTGTTGTTGACCGTCTAATTGTGGCAGGATAGGATTGGACAAAATTCGTTGATGTCAATGTTGACTTTCGTTTTCAATGTTTACTTCCACCTGTCGCAGATCAAAGACGCCAAACCCTGGCGCCCCTGTCCCACCAGGGCCTTCCACCCAATGAGAACTGCGCTAGTGCGAAAATAGAGCCATTCAGCTAATGCAAGATATCAGTCTCTCTGCAGCTACTCTGTACATTGCGAGCTATCATAACTTAGAACCATATTACCATGAACAGGAGGAGCATTGCTGAGACAATACTTAGACTTGAACCTAGGAGCAACTGTCATCATATGAAGAGCTCGCTATTCCTTATTTTCTTCCGGGTTATTCAAGGTTGGAGTTACATCTAGTCCGCTGCACGACCTGTAGGGACGCCAGGTGGCCCAGGCGGCAGCTCCAATGGAGCACTCAAGCAATTAAGTTGAGGTGGCCACCGCAAGAGCCGCAGCGGACCCCTCATCAGCCCTGTGGCCGCGTGTAATTCGATGAAACGACACCGCCTTTGTGAATGGGTGTCGCCAATTGAGTTGGCAGCCATGGATGCCAGGTATCGAGAACTTAAGATGGAAACACGGATATTGAAGACTCTTGAGACGAGGGAATTCAGGAGATATAGAATAAGTATTACTCTTTTTTTAGATGATTATTTCATATAAATGCAGCCTACTCTTAGACCTAAGACTTAGAGTAGTAAGTTTGAGCTTATGATAATATTTAGATAAAATAATCAGAACATTAGGATACCATGGACCTGAGCATCTCGAGGTCGAGATGGTCGGTAGGGGCCACTCTTTTTCTCGCATCCCCTAGAAACTAACTACCTACCCCGCTGTCCCGACGTCAGAAGGTGATTTGTATTCCTCTCCTACTTATCTTTATCCATACCTTGGATATCCTTATAAACTCCTTAATACAACATTATTTATCATTTCAGTATCGCCGTCATGGCCTCTTCCCTGTAGAAGTCACAGCAAAAGCTGTGACTTCTTCTTTGTGCAAACATGGCGGGGAAGCAATCTGGGGTATGGAACACACCCTCGGGTCTCAAGAATAACAACAAAAATGAGTCAAGTTTCCCGGGCTTGCTACCTGCTGCGAGCCCGGAGGTCACCAACAAAATTGAATATGAGGAGCTACAACAGAACGAACTACTGGCCCTTGAGGCTATTTACAGCGACGACTTCGTCATGCATACCGAGACTCAAAACGCCTGGAAGGTACCTTAAAGAACCCTTATCATCGAGATCCATCATCTGGGCGACTTTGAAGCTCACGACCTATAGAAGTCAGAACCACATTTTGATATCCGGATAAAAGCATCATCGGATGAAGACTTTGCTTGTACGCTGGGTTTTGTCATGACTGCAACTTACCCAAAGTCACCTCCTCTTATCACGTTGAAGAACTACGACCTCAAGGAAGTTACGACGTTCAAGATCCAGAAGTACCTAGAGACGAAGCCCAAATTATTCGCACAGGATGCACAAGAAATGATCGATCAAATCGTCGAAGGAGTACGGGATATCCTCGAGGATGCTGCGCAAGCGAAGGCAAACGGGAAGCATCTACCTTCTCTCGAAGAAGAACGAGAGCGGCACGAAGCTTCCATGGCGAAGTTAGCAGAAGAGAAGAAAGAAGAAGAAGCCCGAAAGAAAATAGAAGCGATGCAAGAAGAAGAGCGTATTATGGCCGAGATGCTCCAACAGCAGATTGATCGACAGAAACAGAAGGCTAAGGAGTCAAAGCGTCGTAACGGCGGCAATACGCCCCAGCAATCTTCGACAAGCTTAGAGACAGAAGAAATCATCGAGTTCGAGCAATTATGTAACGCTACGGATCAGTCGGGAAATACCCTCGTCTTCAAGTCTGTTACAAGCAAACGTCACCTTCGGCAGGGACCTGTATCCACCGTTTACGAAGTCCGACCTGTGTTGATCAATGGGCAAGGCAACCTGCCTATGGCACTGAAGCAGACTGTTATCCGTACCACAAATAAGGACACGAAAGAGTTCAAGCTTCAGCTACAAAGTCTCGAGTCTCGTCTTCAGGATCTCAAGTCTGTTAAGCGAGTTCATCATCGTCATCTTGTTGAAGTTTTGGGCTTCAAGGTCCAGGCCGGACTTTCTACTGATCCTGCTGTCTCGAATGTGTGCACTGTGAACGTCTTGTCTCCCTTGGCAGAAAAGAATTCTCTGGAGGAGTTCTTGGAGCTTGCAGGACGGATTGAGAATATTGGCAGAGTGCGTTCCTGGACGCGGGATCTGCTAGATGCGCTCAATTTCCTTCACAACAAAAATATTGCACATCAAGATATTCACCCAGGGAACATTCTCCTGTTCCGAGAGCCGAATGGGCAAACCGTCCCCAAGATCTCTGATGCCTGGTATCAGAGAGAAATTCACTCTATCACTTCGAACAAACCTGGTCTTCCGGGATTGAACACTGCCAAGTCTGCCTACTGGCTGCCCCCTGAGATTGCCGGTGCATCTAAGCCCTCGTATACATTCAAGACAGATATTTGGGATTTCGGCGTTGTGTTCATTCAGATGATCTTTGGCCTTGACGCGCTACGAACATACTCATCACCCAAGAATCTCATGGAATCGGTCACTTTGTCCCATTCGCTGCATGAGTTAGTCAACAGGTTCTTCAAGGAAGATAAGCAAAAACGGCCTCGAGCTTTTGAGCTTGGATCCAGCGAATTTTTAGCCACAGATGCTCCAGTTCTTTTCCAAGACTCTCCTGCAGTTCCGTCTACAAGCTCTTCGGTGTCTACACAAAACCTTCCGGCAAAACCTCGACATGAGTTTACTACTCATCGAGGTCCCGCGCTGTCACGGTACACAGAAGACTTCATTGAGGAAGCCAGGCTAGGAAAGGGCGGTTTCGGAGAGGTGGTTAAGGCGAGGATGAAGCTGGACGGCCAGATTTACGCCATCAAGAAAATCAAACCACGTTCCCAAGCTAATCTTACAGAGATTCTAAAGGAGGTAAGGCTTTTGTCTCAGCTTAACCATCCTGCGGTTGTCCGATACAATACCGCATGGGTTGAAGAAGCTCCTGATCAAGCCGAAACTGAAGATGATACATCAACTGGTTACTTTACCGAAGAGAACACTCAAGGAACTGGGTCTGCTGGGATTGACATTGAGTTCGCTACCAGTACAGGAGGGCTTGATTTCATCTCATCCAATGCCAACGTCGATTATGGATTCGAAGACTCTGAAGACTCTGAAGATGACTCTGATGAAGACGAGACAGAAGATGAGGATGATACAGAAGATGAGATGTCTATTCACAGAGTTTCGTCGCCAGATAAAGAAAGAAACGCCATGTTCCAGCGACGAGCTCGATATCAACGTTCATACAGAACCATGTTGTACATATCGATGGAGTATTGTGAGAAACGAGTGAGTCACGCAGTCTAGTAACATCTCCAATACGCATTTGCTCACCATTGCCAGACCCTTCGAGATCTAATTGCAAGGAATCTTTACAAGAATACTCCTGAAATTTGGCGACTATTTTCTCAGATTCTGGAAGGTTTGGCTCATATCCATGGGCTTAGCATCGTCCACCGTGATTTGAAGCCGGAAAATATCTTCATTACTAGCGACTCTGATGGTATTGACAACGTGAAGATTGGTGATTTTGGACTTGCCACCAGCGGACAATTCTCACTGGAAAAGGCGAACGGAAACACTCTGGAGACAGACGATATGACGAGAAGCATCGGTACTGCATATTACTCCGCCCCTGAAGTCAGGTCGACGGTCAACGGCATATATAGCACGAAGGTCGATGTAAGTGGATCAAATCCGGACGTTGCCTTGTTACGCTAACGAAATCAGATGTATTCACTCGGCATCATTTTCTTCGAGATGTGTTATCTACCTATGATGGGTATGCAAAAGGCCGATGTCCTTGGTCAGCTTAGGCGGCCGAAACCAGTGTTGCCATCGGACTTTAAGCCTACGGACAAAGCTCAGGCAGATATCATATTGTCTCTGGTCAACCATAACCCCAAGGAGAGGCCCTCAAGTACTGACCTTCTCAACAACGAAGAGCTGCCTATTCAAATAGAGAGTGTGAGAGGTAGACAGACTCTTGCTATACTTGCAAACCCAAGCTCGCCATACTACCACAAGACGCTTTCGTGGCTATTTTCGAAGCGTATGGACCCTGTTGAGGATTACGCTTGGGATATGTCTGCGAGGTCATTAAGTCCACAGGAGCTGCTCAATCAAGTACTGGTCAAGCAAGAGCTTGTTTCGATCTTCCGCCGCCATGGCGCTTTGGAACCCCCTCGAAGCAGCATATATCCACGGACATCACATTATGGAGATAATGCTGTCCAGCTTTTGACCCCGAGAGGCAAAGTGGTGCAGCTGCCCTATGATCTCACACTGGGAAACGCAAGGATGATGGCGTATTTTGATCCAGTAGTTGAACGATCTTTTACCTTTGGCAACGTTTTCCGCGACAAGAACGATGGAGGCCACCCACTCATGTTTGGAGAAGCTGATTTCGACATTGTCACCACTGACGCCCTGGACTTTGCTTTGAATGAAGCAGAGGTTCTCAAAGTGATGGATGAGATTGTCCACACATTTCCCTCCTTGTCCACAACTCCTATGTGTTTCCATCTGGGACACTCAGATCTTCTACAACTTGTCTTCGAGTATTGTGGGATAAGCCCTGCAAGTCGACGTGCAGCGGCAGATGTGTTGAGTAAGCTGAACATTCACAATTTTAACTGGCAGAAGATTAGGGTCGAGCTGCGGTCACCAACTGTAGGTGTTTCGGCTATAAGCGTGGACGAATTGCAGAAATTCGACTTCAGAGGTAAGTGAGGTACAGTGACATATATGAAGCTTCAGAGCTAATATCGAATAGACACTCCAAACAAGACATTCTCCAAATTAAAAACCCTTTTTGAGGGCAGCAATATGTACCAGCGAGCTTCTCCGACAATCGCGCATCTCAAGGAAGTCATTGAGTATTGCAAGCGCCTGGGTGTAGGAACAAAGATCTATATCAATCCTTTGAACAGCTTGAAAGAAGCCTTTTACACGGGCGGCATCATCTTTTCATGCATCTACGATAAAAAGGTCAAGGATGTTTTTGCTGCTGGCGGTAGGTATGATCAACTTATCAGAGAATTCCGACCTAGGGCTGGTGGCCAAGTCCGGGAGAAACATGCAGTTGGATTCAGTTTGGCATGGGAGCGATTGGCAAAGATTCCCAAGGCCGGGGGGCGATCGTTCTTGAAGAAATCCGAGGACGAATCAAGCGGAATTTTTAACTCTCGACGAGTAAGTCATTCACATGACCATATACGCAACACTTACTGATACATGCGACAGTGTGATTGTTTGATAGCTAGCTTCAACGCTGCTGTGTCGAGATCTTTAGGTGCCGAGATACTTCAAACGCTCTGGGCACACAGCATCAGCGCTGAGCTGGCCAAGGATGCCAGATCTCCCGAAGACTTGTTATCGAAACACCGAGAAGAAGAATATTCTTGGCTCATCATCATCAAACAGGATGCAATGTTGAAGATCAAAAGCTTGGGCCGAAAGGATGTGCCTGATGCAGATATACCAACAACACAACTGCTTTCTTGGCTTCGTAACGAGATTCGAGAACGCGATTCAAAAACAGTGGTGAAGCTTCGCGGCAACAGCTCTGCAGATACCAATGGCTCGGGCGAGAAGGAAGAGCAGGAGGTTCGTGTGCTGGTGGCACAAACACGGAGCAAAAAGTTCAACCGTAGAACGGTTGTGGAACAAGCTCAAAGCAGTGCCAGCAGCTTGGTTCAGTCTTTCCTAGATGGACCTATTTTGGCCATCGAGACCACAGATCAGGTCATGGACCTAATCCGCGGGACCTGCCTCTCAGAGGTTGAGGGCTGGCGACAAGTCGAGCAGTCGGTGACGAATACGGAGAGGAAGTATATCCGTGAGATCCACGACGAGTTGGATAACCTGAGGTTTAAGTATCAGAAGAAAAACGATGGGTCGCGGCACGCATTCCTGTACAACTTTCGATCGGGTAACTGCGTGTATTACGATCTTGGGGCCTAATAAACCTAGGGTTCTGATATCATAAATTCTAATAATATTTACAAAACTTCTAAAGATTATAACAAGTCTATAAAATTTATACTAAAGCTTGGCTACATATACTAAACTAGGTCTAGATTTGAGAAACTCTTGAAGATATTTACACAGTTTAGATAAGAGACTTAAGGGATATCCTCATCATTCTTATACCCATAAGGTAGTTTAATGGAGACACAATAAGCAACACAGTTGGCCCTCCTCAATCCTGCATATTGTTTTGACATGAATCTCACTCGAAACACTGATGATACAATGCGCTGACGCTGAATCAGCCCAAACACGCATATACCCTCAAGCAGCGGCTGGAGCGTTTGTCGATCAGGTACAAGTATATTCAAGACAAAGAAATGAAAAAGGGGCACGTTCCAATTCCATAGCCATGGCATGTTGATCACCTGTTTCTCCCACCCTATCTCATGCACTTTACAGTACATCAAATGGCTGTAAAGGACGGGAATGCAGACGGGCAGGGCTGGAGCGGGCGGGAACGGATACGTACCTAAGCGTGATCTTGGGGGGTGGGGCCGTGCTTAAGGGAGGTGTGGGGTCAAGGGACCGACGTCAGTTTTTCCCGCCAAAGGGAAAGGGCAGCAGGCACGAGACGAGGGGCAAACCAAGGCAGGAGCCAGAGCCAGGAGACTGGAGCCAGAACCATGTGGCAGGTGCAACTTGCAAGTGGTCACCAGCCGGGGCTCAGAGTGGATTTCCTTCCTTCCATTTCATGCTCCGGTCTCCGGATGGCGGCGGCAAGGCCGAAGTGAATGACTCTCTACTCTTTACATACTTCATTGAATACCTCAGGTAATTAATTTACTAAGCTTTTTCGTCTTCTTTTACCTTAATCTCTGTTGCTTTTTGAATGAGAATAGAAGGAAAAGACTAAAAAAGGTTCATCAATTTTTTCTATCTCTTATTACTCTTTTACCTCTTTTCCGCATTCGTCTTTACTGGGCGTTCCGAACCTCAAACGCGTTTGCTATCAAGGTTGCCTCATTGTTAAGCGATAAGCAAACAACAAATAAACACTCCTCCCCCCCGTTGTCAACACAAAAAGAGGCGATATCCAAACAAAATTTGCCAACGAAGCAAAGCAAAGCGAAGCGAAGCGAAGCGGCTGCGGCTTCTTCTAAATCCAAACACCACCTTGCTCAACTTTTGCGCGTCCAATCGCCGAAGCCGCCCCTCCTCGACCGCCCTTTCCGTACAGCACAGCACAGCGCAGGCAGTCAACAACTCCCTTTCGCCGCTGGCGCTGGCCTGACTTATTAAGCCCGGCCCATCTCGTCAACTCGCAACAACCAACTACCTCACCCACTCTTCAACTTTCGGTCCTTTCAAACACACGCTCGCTTGGAGGATTCTCGTCGTTGGACGGACGGAATAGCGCACCTAATTAGTTATCGATAGTCAGTCATCATGGCGCAAAAGAGACTTATGCAGGAACTGCAACCCCTCCAGAAGGAGAAATGGGTCAACATCGAGGTATGTCGTTTGGTACCATGGAACAAGCATCGTCTAACATGATCGTCTTCAAGACCGACGACTCAAACCTTCTACTCTGGAAGATCGGCCTCTGGGTTGTTAACCCCGATAGTGTCTGGCACGGAGCCTACCTCAAGGCCGAGATGAAGTTTCCAAATGATTATCCTTACCAGCCGCCCAGCTTCAAATTTCTGACTAAGAACATCTGTCACCCCAACGTTTACACCGACGGCAATCTCTGCATTTCCATCCTCCACAAGCCAGGCGAAGACGAGCAGTCAGGCGAGCTGGCCAGCGAGCGTTGGAATGTTCTCCACGGTGTCGAATCGGTCCTGCGATCCGTTCTACTCCTCCTCGACGATCCCGAAATCAACTCACCCGCAAATGTCGATGCTAGCGTCCTCTATCGTGATAACAAGACCGAGTATAACAAGCGAGCAAAGGACATCGTTGATAAGTCTCAGAAGGATATCCCGCCAGGGTCAAGGATGCCCACTCCCTCCGAGCTCGCACCTGCGCCACAAAAGCCAATTGATGATGATGCCGACTTCTGGAATATGACAGACGAAGAGGAAGACTTTGGCGGCAGCGATAGCGACGAGGACATGGAAGACTTTGATGATGACGACGAGGATGATGATGATGTCAGAGACCAGAAGTAGACTTCCCCAGGAGGCCATGCATTTCTCAGCGTGGCCAGGACGAGTGATGGGTTGGCCACTTTTCATGCCTCTGCCTTCTACATCATTTCGCGGTATCCTCTTTCATCTACAGTACTATCGACATAGCGAGGTGATTTTATTCCATTTTTAAGGCGTTCAAGATGCGCATTACTCGGACTGGGACGAGCATTGCAAGCATCGAGCGATACGGACATTGAGGGAATGCAGGCAGACCGGTGGTCTCTGTTTTATACGTGCTGTTTACATGGAGCAAGGGTGTATTTATCAGGCGTGCTTTCTATAGACAGAATATACAACTTACAAAGATTCGCTTGGTGCCATAGTGAGGAACATCTGTCGATAGTATTCCGTACTTGTCCTACTTAGTTGGAGAGAAAGCGGACACTCGTACAAGACATCTTTAGTGCTGATATTGATAAAGAACCCGCTCGACGGCATGCTCTACCTTGTCCTGACTAGGCTACATGAGCAAAACCCAAAACTCCATGCGCTCAAATGCTATTCTAATAATCATGCTATGTAAGCCAGCGTCCCCTTCATCGAATGGCACGCCCTCTTCACCTGCAGAACAAAAAAAGAAGAATGTAACATCTTACAAGCAAGCGTCGGTATTCGTGAACTTTTATCTCTCGGAGCCACCTAAGATTTCTCATCTGGGATGTCCATGTCCATCAAATTGGTTGGCTCCGCTCGCATAGACGAGTTCCTGGACAATGACATAAAAGGAGGCGGCCTAGCCTTCTCTTGCATCTCCGGGCTTCGAGGCTCCTCCGCAGCAAACGCAGTGTTGGTGTCTAAGCAGTCGGCTGTTACTGTGCTCGGTGTCATGGTAGCTGATGTCGGCTCTGTCGGAGCTGTTGAATCTTGAGTACGGCCTGTTAGTGAATCTGGGATGTGGCCTTCCATATCAGTGAAACTATGGACGTAATCCGTCATTTCAGTACCAACTCTTTCGTCGTCATCAGGGAGGAAAGGGTTGTCAAATCCGTTCCTATCATCGTCACTGCCGATTGAGGCGCGATTACTGTCCATTGAACCACCGCTGTCAGACCGATGCTTTCTCTTAGAAGGCGAGAAGGACGAATGAGGCGAAAGAGACGAGCTGGACTCAAAGTTTCCCGTCTGCTTGGACTCATTGGCTGTGGATTCTTCCTTAGATAACTCTTGACGGAAAGCTTTATTTTCCACCTTGATGAATCGTTCAAGTTGGGATGATAGATGGTCTTTGGGCGTTCCAAGGGCGTCTTCCGTTGCATATACCAGCAGTGGTTTCTTGGTATCCTTCCAGATATCGACCAATACTATGTCGATAGTTGTTTTCTGCAATTGTGTTAACAAGAACAACCCCCTCTGCTTCAATCAATGTCAAGTTCTCTTACCTCCGCTCTAACGGCCTGGTCTCCATAAGGGGTATAAGCCAGCCTCCACCATTGATCCCTTGGTTTGGTCTCCATGTCACTAAGGTCTATGAGATCTGCTTCCTCCCGTTGGCAGACATATAAGACGCTGGGTGATGCAACTAATCCGCGGAGGAGATACCTTTTGCAGGACATGGGTTTCGGACGACTTGGCTTATCCGGTACTGTAAGGAGTCTCCCCAACGCTCGCTGTTTGGCTGTGATCTGTTCGAGTTCTACATCAAGGCCTAGAGCCATTTTAGCCACGGGCACTGAAACCTTTCAAAGCCTAGACTTACCTTTCATTTTTGTCTCAAGGTCCACAAGCAAACTCTCAGAATAGTCGATCACATCTTTGACCTTCTGAGATTCCAGATACACGTTGTCGTCCACATCTGGAGGAGCAGTGCGGTAGTCAGGGTACTTATCAATATCGAATCCCGACTTCTCCAAAGTCTTGAATCGGAGGAAGCTTTCCAGGTAACTCCTGTATCCCTCCCACTGATCGATCGCTTTTTTCAAAACTGCACCCTTGTCATTAGTTGCGTCACCCCAAGTGCCCGCTAAGCTAACAAGCTGTTCTTTCTTGTCCAGAATACGTTTCGTTTGTTCCTTTGTTTGGCACCACCCGTGCTGGATCCGACGTGCCTCGTCTTTCCGGTTCATGAGGTATCTTTCTGGGTAGAATTCCAAGGGAATCTCGAACGAATCGCTTGGCCCGTCACCAGTGGTGTCTAACACTAAAACATCGCCCATCTTTTTGAAAAATGCCATCTTCGATCCATCGTGTATTTTATCCAAACCCACGGTATCACTCCACATGACGTGGTCAAGTGCCTCGTACAGAGTTTTGATGTAGCTGTACTCATGTTGGAAGTGCTCTATCTCGAGAAGGCCAAAGCTTGCGACTTCTTCTTCATCATCTCCGTAGAACATCGACACTCCAGCAACTTGCATCATTGGCTGAGCAACATCAGGGTATCTTTTGCCGAGCATCTCATAGAATTGTTTCTCCATGCCCTGCTTGTCGGAATCCGCCAAAATATCTGCCAGAACAGATATCGAGCCATAACCACGCTCGGTAGAGTCAAGAAATGCCATCAATCGGTGTACTTCGTCCTCAAATGCACTGCCGCTCTTGTGCACACTGGGGTCTGAGCTGCCTTCTTCAGCCATCTTTGCCAAAACCTCCGGTGATAGAATGATCTGTCCTCGCCACCAGTCATTATTACAGCCGTATGTGGTAGCAGGCGATCCAATGCCGAGGAGTATGTTCCGTGCAAGAGGAATTTCATGCAGAATTGTGAGAAGCCCGCCGAGGCGGTGTTCGCCACCTTGCGCACTGCTGATTACCAACATCGCGGGCGCGCCTGGAGCTCTCTTTCGCTTTGACGGTATAAATTCATTCACGGAGCTCTCCTTCATAGGATCAGACTGGACAATGGCCCAATCGGCCGCCACATATGTTTCGCGGTTTGCAGGACCAAAATGCGGAGGCGGTGGCTCCGAAGTTCCTATAATACCGGACTCGTGATGTGACACCGGTAGTCCAGCTTCTTGTGCTGACGCACGAATAGCTCGTTGCATGTCATCATCCTCTTGGGCTTGGCTCTCCGGGACGCCTGTATGTGTCCTGGTCAGCGCATATTCATGGGGGTGACCAAGAGAGTTACCGGGCACATGTGCCGCAGTCCAGTCCACCATCGTACCCAAGGGAGATCGATTGTTTGATCGTGAAGGAGGTCTCGAAGGAGCGCCGTACGCGTGTGACTCTGACGGGGGAGTGACGCCCTGAATGATGTTGTGATCGGAAGACTCGACATGGAAGGCTATGGGGTCAGTTGACGTCCGGAGGGAAGCGTAACAGTGTACTGACAGATACCAGTCGTATTGTCGCTACCGTCTCGATCTGCGGTGAACATAGAATCGTCCCAAAGCTGTTTATATTTTGCTCGAAACTGCAATACGATCAGCATGTGCTGGGAATTGGCCTTGAACATGTTCGTACGCCATCCTGGTTTTCGTAGTATTGGCTGACAACAGAGTCGGGTTTCCAGTTACTTTGCTGTCAAGTAAGTATACGTCAGTCGCAAAGCTCACTTTGAGGGGTCCGCCCGATGCTAACCTTCAGAGCTTGAATAACCAGCTCACGATCGTCCACAGGGTCGAGACCTGTGAATTCTATCACTTGTCCTATCGCCTCCTGTTGTGAAGTCTCCATGGCTGGGGCTGGAAAATCAATCGTCCTCTGTGAGTTCTAACAAGCTCAGTCTATCGATCGGACACTCCT
Source organism: Fusarium oxysporum f. sp. lycopersici 4287 (assembly GCF_000149955.1). Lineage (NCBI taxonomy): Eukaryota > Fungi > Ascomycota > Sordariomycetes > Hypocreales > Nectriaceae > Fusarium > Fusarium oxysporum. Next base: position 1,413,137 of record NC_030989.1, on the reverse strand, counting down.
CCCACCATAAAGGGGGCCAAAGAGCTTATTTCGATAGGTGTTACCCGATAAAGATAGGACGAAGCAAACAATAGTATGAACTATTTCCTCCACGCTGATGTTGGTAGTGATGACTATGTTTTCGACGAAACACGCTTGCCGAATGTTTGTTGTATTGAATAAATGACGATCTAAGCGATGAGCTTCCGCAGTGTACAGTTGCGCTGGATTGCAGTGGAGGGGTACGTACTGAGAGAGATAAGATAAGAAATTTCTTGGCATGGACTTACACGTGCCAGCCTCCAACTCTTGGGCAACTCGAGGTAATCAACCTTACCTGGTAAGATACCTAAGGTAGATACGCTAGAACTGCTTCTATTTGTTCATGTGGAAAAGAATGAAATGAACGGCATTGTTAATTCTAGACTTGTCAAATGTACGTGATTGCTTTGACAATAGCTCCACGAAGCAAATATGTCATACGTAACCTACCTCCAACAATCACCCTTGAGCAACCTACTAGTCAAGCTTCAAGTATAGATGCTGAAGCAGCTACTGCATAGATATGACATATGGAACTACTAACATTTAAAGTGACTGTGCAATGAAGCTGCTGAATATTTCCCCTCGAGTTACCGCAAAGTCATACAGCACGCGAACAGTTATATGAGACCCAGATGGTCAAGGTTCCCTTAGAGGCAGGCATAGTGCTAGACCTCAACCTTAAAACATCGGGTTTTCGATAATCCCAAAAGGCGAGTTAGCCAAAGAAGCCATCAACACATATTGGAATTGTTAGAGCATCTCATCCATGTGTAAAGTAATCGGAATGTCTCGTTCAGAGGTTAGAAGGTTCTAGAAGCTTCGACCATGGACCAGGGTTGCCGGGAATAGCTGCAGCTTACAATGGGGAAACGCAATCCGCAAGTCACAGTAACAACTTCGATTCACGACAGATTTGTGCAATGTCTCACAGAGCACCAAGATGGTAAAACCATCATAGAATGGGTACACAGTCATACAAATCATTCAGACAACCCCATAACCAGGCTCTATCATAGATCCGCTCAAGCTTCCAGCAACCATCTTGAGCTCCAAGTTGGGGCTCTTGAACTGGATTTATGGCGTCTGGGGCGTCGTCTCCACCACGGCTAGGTATCGTCATAGGTCAATTATCCCTGTCAAGTTGTCAGGTATCGACAGATTGAGCCCGACACGAGGACGAGAGAGCATGACCCTTGATGGCGTAGTTTTGCGGAATTGACTTTAGAGAACGTGTTACAAAGAGGATTCTGCAAAGAGAGCATTCCCACTTACTTCCAAGTAGTATACTTCCTAGGTAGACAATACAGTCGAACAAAGAACAGACGACAGCGGCAGATGTATAGGTACTTCTCGTTGTTCGAGAGATATCCGTCGATCGACTCGACGTCACCCCCACCCTGGTAGACTGGAGGTCAGCCAGCCTCTATTCCATATCAAGTTCCTTTCACATTGCGGTGTCTTTTCCCCCCTACACTTTAGAAGCTTCCACAAGGTCCCATGCCCCAGTATTTCCCAGCGGTGGCTTCTGGAGATTGTCACGGTAGCATGGCGTAGTGCTTTCTCGACCTTGACTCTGAAGCGTCACTGGACTGATCTTTTAATCCTCACCTGCGGATTCCCACTCATCTTTTGTAAACTCACTCTTGCACTAAAACATCCCCTCTCTTTAACCTCACATTACATCACCTCATTCAACCTAGAACGAAACCTCTTCTCATCATACGAAGCGCACTTTTGGTGTTTGTCTTTCACTGTTTCAACAAACAATCAACAATAAGCAATCCTTGGCATTGCCACCCATTTCTTGTTGTTCTCTTTCTATCGAACCTATTTGGCTCGCCAAAATCTAACCATATCGCACACCTAAATAATCTTGAGAAACACAACTTTTAACACGCGCGATCATGGTCAAGGAAACGAAGCTCTACGACACCCTCAACGTCAAGCCTGAGGCAACTCAGGACGAGATCAAGAAGGGATACAAGTAAGTACACACTATCTATACGGAGCTGCGGAGGCGCAATACACAATACCACTTTCTCACCAGGTTCTTGCTTTTGCAAATGCACAAGCAAACCATGATTTCTATTCGGCGAATTGACGAAAGAGATTCTCTTCGCTGAAATATGAACCACCGCGCATTCCGTCTAGCATCATGATCTGGTGGACACCGCTAACCACACCACCTACAGGAAAGCAGCCTTGAAATGGCACCCAGACAAGAACAAGGATAGCCCCGATGCGGCTGAAAAGTTCAAAGAATGCTCACAAGCATACGAAATTCTTTCCGATCCCGAGAAACGAAAGATATATGATCAGTACGGCCTTGAGTTCCTTCTCCGCGGCGGTACCGCACAGCCCGAAGGTGGTGCCGGTGGAAATCCCTTCGCCGCTGGAGGCATGCCTGGCGGATTCGAAGGTTTCAACTTCCAAGGTGGTATGCCCGGTGGAGGCGGCACCCGAACCTTCCACTTCAATACCAGCAGCGGTGCTGGCGGCTTTGGCTTCAGCAACCCCGAAGATATCTTTGCCGAATTCATGCGTAACGGATCTGCCGGTGGTATGCACGGTGGCGACGAAGACGACATCGCTGGCATGTTTGGCGGATTTGGCGGTGCTGGTCCTCGAAGCCGCAGTTCACGCACACGCTCAGGCTTCGAGCCTCGACCTAGAGAAGCTACTCCCGAAGTTACCACAGTCGAGCGACCTCTGCCCCTAACGCTTGAAGAGCTCTTCAACGGTGTGACCAAGAAGATGAAGATTAAGCGCAAGACTTACGATGAGACCGGAAAGAGAGTCCAGACCGACCAGATCCTTGAAGTCCCTATCAAACCGGGCCTGAAGAAGGGTTCCAAGATCAAGTTCAACGGAGTCGGCGATCAAGTAGAGGGGGGCCGCCAAGATCTTCACTTTATTGTCGAAGAGGTAAGCACACCGTGTCATAATTCTGCCTACGAAATGATAACTAACAAACCTACAGAAGGAACATCCTCTCTACAAGCGCGAGGATAACGATCTTGTCCATGTGGTAACCCTTGATCTCAAGGAGGCCTTGACCGGCTGGCGAAGGACAGTGACAACGATCGACGGCCGGCAGCTCAACCTCGAGAAGGGAGGCCCTACTCAGCCCAACAGCGAGGAACGGTATCCTGGCCTGGGTATGCCCATCTCTAAGAAGCCTGGCCAGCGAGGCGACTTCGTCATCAAGTACAAGATCAACTTCCCAGCAAGTTTGACTGCCGATCAGAAGCAGAAGCTCAGGGAGATTCTGTAAAGGCGCGCCGTCGCCGGACCTATCTGCAACTCTTACCGGATACTAGACGTTTGCTCGGGAAAATATCCAACCTCAGCAGCATCGGAATTCGGTTAGGAAGATTTGCACTACATTCAAATGGTGTTTTGGCGTTTAGGGTTCTAATGAATAATGAAAAAGAGTGGAAGTTCGATGGCACAAGCCTTAGCATGGAAGACCAGGCTTGGTTGCCCAAAGTACACAAGCGACAGGAGAATGATAGGAAGTTGATTAGCATATGGCTTTTTGATATCCATTTGACGGCTGTTCTAATTGATGTCTTGGTAGAAACTATGTCATATATACTATAGTAGCTGTCTCTAATAGTACGACAGATTCGAGATTGAAAGAAGAGTTGCCGAAATGAAGAACATTCCATATGAGGTAAAAACAACTCATCTGGTACGATCGCGATTTGGGAGGGTAAATACTCTTGTATCGCTTAATATGGGATGTTACAAATCCCGCAACTGGTAGAGGAGAGGAGCCGTGTATGACGAGGGTGTTTATTGGAGGTCCACCACCGTTGAAGAGTGACACTGTTTACATGGACCATGCATGTTGATAGACGGACTATCGGTTTGAACTCTCCGAAGCCTGAAAAGCCATGTCTTTGTACTCACTTACATATGCTTATGCGAGGTCATCACTGTAGGTCTAGTGCATACTGAGCATAATCCATGATTGTCAGAGGCTCAAAGAGCAAAGTCGCTGATGCGGGCCGGTGGACTGGAAGAAAACGGGGTCCCTCTTTTTTAGTGTCATGTCCTAACAGGGATTCATAGTGCTTTGATGACGACACTGGGCGGTTCCTAGTCGGACCTTACCTTGGCTGAATGGAGGGGGAGGGGCATTTGATTCGATTTGATGTTGATTTTGGATTGACTTACGAGGGGTTTGTTTTGTCTGACTTCCACGTGTTGACGATCGACAGTTCTATGAAGAACAAGCCGATTTTTCCTTTGGCTCAGCGAGCATATCGAGAAGTATTTTATCAGTACAAATAGCTCTTCTAGCTGTTTAATTCACTATATTAGCTTAAGGATATTTGGAAACCCCTCCCTGCTGTACCTAAGTTACCTTGAGATAGCTATTCATGAACGCGGGGTTTCTTGTCGAATCTTACACATGAGGTGCAGATGCATATCAAACAACCTGTAGAGTTCATTGCAAGACAACCCGGTCAACCCCCGGCATCACCCAGTCGCACTTGCATATTCCCATTACAGCATATTGCAGCTACGGGCAGTCGTAGTTGCAATGGCAGGTGAAGTTCCCGTTACAGTTCGAATGTCCCTGCTCCGTTGAACCAAGGCACGTCCTCCATAAAACCTCCGTTCCCCCACAGTAGCTCCGTCGCTGTCTCTTCTTCCTTACACCTCCATCTATTCCTTGCTCCACCTGATTTTCCACAAGGTTCTTCTGTTCTTCTCTTCTTCATACATCCAATTCCTCTTTAGAACTCGTCTTTGCTTCTTCTCTAGAACTTTCTTCACCCCAATCCGCCAAAATGCCCGAGGTATGTTGCTCATGCAATCTCGATCTTATTCGCGCTTACACTGACAATTTCTAGATCAACACCCTCCTGTTCGATTGCGACAACACCCTCGTCCTCTCTGAGGAGCTTGCCTTCGAGGCTTGCGCGGGCCTCATTAACGAGATCTGCGAGGCTCGTCAAGTCGAGATGCGCTTCACTGGCGAGACCCTCATCAAGGAGTTCGTCGGTCAGAACTTCCGCGGCATGCTCACCACCCTCCAGAAGAACTACAACATCGAGATCTCACCCGAGGACATGGAGACCTATGTTCGAAAAGAGGAGGACGCCGTCATTGCCAAGCTCAAGGAATCTCTCCGACCTTGCGTTGGTGTTGATGAGCAGCTCGAGAAGCTTGCCGCTTCTGGCAAGTACACTATGTCCGTGGTTTCTTCTTCTGCCCTCCGCCGTGTCCGTGCCTCCATCGAGAAGGTCGGTCAGGACAAGTACTTCCAGGGCGATGTTGTCTTCTCTGCCGCCACAAGTCTCGAGAAGCCCACCAGCAAGCCTGATCCCGCTATCTACCTCCACGCTCTAGAGAAACTTGGCAAGAAGGCCGAGGAGGCTGTCGCTATTGAGGACAGCAAGAGCGGCACCCTTAGCGGTACTCGTGCCGGTATCAAGGTCATTGGTTATGTTGGCCCTTATGCTGAGGACAAGCAGCCCGAGATGGAGAATACTTTGCGGGATGCTGGTGCCGTTGTCATCATGCGACACTGGTCTGAGTTCCCTGCTGCTCTGCAGAAGATTGAGGCTGGTGAGGTCTAAAGAAACGAGCTTTGTTATTGAAATTGCTTTGAGGAATACCCAAAATACATATCGGTCAAATAGCGAAAGAGATGGAGCAAATCACCTAGATCAATTGAACTAATAAACTTTACGAACCCTCTGCCCTGTCATGGTAACCATTTGAGACAATGTTGAGACTGAGACACAATACAGCTTTTTGTCCCAGACACAAGGTCGTATTGTCTCATGATTGATTTGTTGATCCCGAATATATATTCTATATGAACTGCATCATTTTCGCCAGTCCATTAAAAAGCTGTTGACACTCTGTAGAGTGGCCCGGCTGGGATTGGCGCCCGGGTAAGCTGTCATGATGACACCCAATCTCGACTTTATGAAAGTCTTTGCTAAAACCAGCCTTACAACCCGCAGAACTACCCTCCTGTATCAGGCCCTCAAACTGGTCCAGGCAACCTCCCGATCCGTCCTGCCTCTGAATCATATCTTCGCATGCGACTATAATTTGTTGCTGATTAGGCTCTGTGGCTGAGGCAAGATATTTAGCAGCAAAGTTGCATATTTCAGGTAGAGAAGTGCGAAGGTTGCGACTAGCCAGCTTGTTTTTGCCAAGGCCGGCTTGCATGTAAGTCTTGGATTTTATCCAGTTATCTTTTGGTGTGGTGTCTTGAGTTACGACAATGCGACACTCTGAGGGGTTGGCGGGAAGTGGTAAAGGGCAAACTGAAAGGTGTGGTGTCAGCTTTATGTGTGTTCCTTCGTCCTTCTTGCTAGCAGCATGGTCGCTGACTAGTCTGGAGATCAGATCTGGCAGTTCAGCCTCTGGCGTCTTGAGAAGCTCATCAATATTCTCCCAAAACAAAGGCGCTGTAAGATCATGCGCCCACATCTCAGTATCGTCAGCCGCACCTTGTATATATCCTCCCTCGTCCATTTCGCTGCCTATAACTCGGCGACTAGCCGTGCAGCAGATGACGGGGCGGAAGTCGTCAAATATGGAGGATGTGTCTTCGACAGAAGGAAGAGATGAGTCTGGGGTTACCCAGAATGGGCGGAGTGGTTTTGTCAGACATGTTGGAAGATTGAGATTGAGTGCCTTGAAGGAAGCAACGAATCCAGGGATGAGTGCGCATATTTGGGAGTGTGTTGTTGCGGGGAGATGAGCTGGCAGATAGAGATTTGCCGAGGATGGGTTTGAGGGGAGAAGAGTGAGGTTGAGGACTGTGCACCAGATAGGAATAGTCGATGAAAGGGCATCAGGCATCCCTATATAAGTCAGTCGCCACTTTATCTGAGGCTCTGGTTGTCATGAGAGAGAACATACGCTTTCCACGGCGAGTAGAGTCGACGATTATGATACTATTAACATGTTAGATCTCAGATAACAGGAAGATAAGTAGGTCTCTATACGTACCCATCATTATTCTCAATAAGCTCAACCAGATGCAAGTTCAACCTCCTAGTGCTAAATTTCCACGCCCTCTCATGACCATCCGTACTCTTAAAATACGCACTTGCACCTTTACGCTCAGGCGGAATATACCAACTCCCACAACGTTCATTAGCCACAAGTGGCCGCGGACTATATGCTTGAGACACTAGGTCCACAAAGTTTGCATCGGTTTGGATGCTAGTCAGACGGTTGTGGATTGTAAGTGTGGTGCGTTTGAAAGACGCCATGAGTTGGGACATGGAGAGTTGTTCATTTTGAGGGAGGATCAGATCGGAGAAGCGGGGTTCTGGCATGTTGGCTATACAGGAAGAAGATATTTTATATGAGGTTGGCTTGAACTTTAACGTAGTGAGAAGCATTGAAAGATCAAAACCGGCTTTGTAACGTGGGTATATAAGGTGTGGTGTTGAGTTTTTGGTGGAGCTCAAGAGTTTAAAGGGTATGGTGTTTTAGTATCCACCCCGCATTAGACTCAGAGCATAATCATATTCACTAAGTAACCAGTAGATCATTTCTTAAAAGGTTGCAATAACAAAAGGCTTGATCATTACTTTTGGCCGTAACCCATCAGACATTTCTACACGTAGCATATGGTATTTATCCTTCTCCTATTCCCTTCATCCATTACTCCAGCCTCCACTTGCCATTCTCGACAACAATCTTGACCTCTCGGTTCTCATCAATACTTCTTCGACCAGCCTCAAGAATAGCCGTTGTGGCAATAGTGTTCTTGAGAGTAGGGAGAGGCTTGGCGTCAAGGTCCTCAGGCTTGAGCTTGCCAGAGTTGACAGCTCTGCAACCATCGACAAACTTCTCAATAGAGATGTAACCATAACCAGTCTGGCCAGCGAAGTTGCCATCCTCATCAGGAGCATACTTCATGTAGAAGGGGTTGTACCACATCAATTGACCGATAGAGTCATCTGCAACGTCGTAGCCACGCTTGGCCTGATCGACACGGATCTCACCGTTGGCAGCGAGGTAGTGGAAGTATTGGTTCGAGTGGACACCGGCCTTTTGAGGAGCGGTCCACGAGGCTGTGTAAACACCAACGGCTCGCTTGCTGGGCTCGCCGTTCTTGTTCCAGGTGACGAGAAGTGAGATGGTATCCTCAGTGATGGGGTCGCAGCCCAGATCAACAGCAACACCCTTGGAGGAAGAGGCGTTGACGCTCACGGGCACATATCCGCGCTCCTGGACCATTGAGTCACAAATATCGATGTGGTGGCTGTTGAGGTAGTAAGAGATATCAGACTCCTTTCCAGCCCAGGCCTTGAAAGTCTCGAGCTGTGACTTGGGTTGAGACATGTAACTGTAGAAGTAGTTGAAGTCGCCAAGCTTCTGAGCCTTTGCGCGAGCATCAGCGTAAGCAGGGTCGTAACGCTTGTGGTGCTCGACGTAAACGTAGACACCCTTCTTCTGAGCGAGATCAACCAACTCCTGGTGCTCCTCGAGGACCTTGACAGCGGGCTTGGTGATCATGACATGGATGCCGCGCTCAATGGCGTACTTTGCGATGGGGAAGTGGGTAGGGTCGGGGGTGAAGATTGTGATGGCATCGCCAGGCTTGAGAGCGTCAATGGCGGTCTTGTAAGCGTCGGGGTCGACCTTGTCGTTTTCTGGGAATGAGTCGAAGGAGGTGTCGAGGTTGTTGTAGACTTGTTGGATGTTCTTGTTGAGATGTTCGCCTGGGGAAGTTAGTTATGAGCATGGCAATTGTGTACGGGAGATACTTACGAATAGCAGGGAACTTCTTGCCATTGACGCCAACCATGCCCAGCTTGTTGACCTTTTCGCGACGGCGCAGATCAAAGAGACTGAGACCAACGACGCCAACCTTCTTGTCTGAACCAGAGGCACCGCCACCGACGAAACCGGTGGTGTACTCTCCAGTACCAATCTAAAGGTTTCATATTAGCAAACTGACATGAATTGAGTGTGAGACTGTTGTTTTTGGATCAACTCACCATGAGAACATTGAGAGGCTCCATTGTGATGTTATGCCGAGGGGCAAGGCGGGGGAGGGGCAGAAGCTATGATGAGAGCAAAAACAGAGTATGAGGGTATATAAACGAGTCCCAAATTACGTATGAACGTATACCAAGGTCAAATGAAACTCGAGATGGTGTAGAGACGAGGTCTAGAGTGCAATCATGAGAAGATGGACATGAAGGTTGAATACTGTTCTTATGAATGCTCGCTCATGTCTCCGCTAGCTTGGAACCAAAGCTGGGGGACAGTTCGGGGTTCTCTCCGGACGTGATTGGAGGAAAAATGAGTCCCCGCGTCAAATCCCCCCAATCTCAAGCTAGAGAGATGGATGGCTTTGGGAATATGGAGTCATGATGCCGGATAAATCTTGTGTTGATGTGCTCATGTGAGTGTGGGGATGATACAGCTTCGCAGAAATCTGGGGGAGAAAGGGGTAGGGGAAGAGATAAAACTGAATCCTTGAGATAATGGTGCCATTGCTATCCTGTTGTGGTTGATTTCGTGATCATGTTGGTGGTGTTTGTCTCACATAGCTAACATCGGGGGCGGGGAAATCCCCCTCGTGCTATGACAGAAACCGTCAAAATTGGAGAGAATGATCTTCACAGTAATTTACAGTGGCGATAGGTTTATCATGACAGCAATTCTCAGAAGCATTACACTAGTGAAGGATAGATTCATTTCCCATTCTGACTAGAGAGGCATTTCTCACAGGAACCATAAATTCGATGGAGCGTCTAGAAGCCAGAACCACCCCCAAACCCATGAGGATCATCACTATAAATCGCCATGGGTTGCGAAGTACAGTGAGGGGTACAGAGGATTAGTGCTTTGGAGGGGTTAACATCCCCCCACCCCCACGGCACTAGAATCCCCGGCTCATGACCGGAAGCAATGGTAATCATGGGTGATATGATTTGATGTTTACAGTAGCAGAGTTTTGTTACAGCTTGTGAATATCGAAACCGTTTCAGCGTTGTATAAATTGTTGATAACATCAATTGTCGTCACATAATCAAGTGCCGAAAGTCTACCAAACGCCTGCTCGCATCCAGTTCCAAGTAAATTGATATCAATCAACTTTAAGGTCTCGTGACTTTGACCCCTCGTAACACGGCATCAGGTGCCACGTTGGGGGTACCATCGCCAGAAATTCTCCGCCCACTCAGAGCCAGACTTTGACTTACCCCATCAACACCAACGCCAAATTCCTCACCTCGAAACTTACACTGCCAAGTAAGTAACTAACTCAGGCGCACACACTCAGTGGAAGTACAGACATGTACAAGCACAGCCCGGTCACCTTCCGGTCAGTCTCGATAAACTATGCACTTTGCCTCTCTTACACACCGTGACGCCGCAAAATACAAGCCTTGGTCAGCTCGGGGTCCAAGGCAAAAGGGTGACTCTCCACCTGGACCTACACAATGTACACTACTGTAGAGCTCATATCCCGGCCGGCTAATCGACATCAGCGCGGGATGTTAAACATGGATTTGCCAAGCGATCCCACGGTTTCCTAGACCTCCAAGCCTCCGTCTCTTGTTCGTCCCGCCTAACCGGCTCCCCACGTCTGTTCTACCCAGCATTGAGACTGGTGATGGAAGAGGGTGCATCAATAGATGTCAGTGCGAGAGTTGTGTTATTCGTGGTGGTGGTTCGCTCTGATCGGAAGTGCCGATCTCGCATCCTATCAAACAGATCACCCGGCAGCTGAAGAGGCAATCGGTCATATTGGCATCTTCTTGGCCTGGGTATACTACCAGCAGATGGTTTTATCTATCTGTCCGTCGACTTTAGCCGCAGCATAATATGGCATTGCGGTGCATCATCTCATTCAGTGGACTCGATTTGCTTGGTGAGACCAGATTACGTGACGACGTATGACAGTCTCATAGCCTCATACCCAACACATCACTTCTGAGCTTTCTCTGCCGAATGTTGCGCAACTCTTACCATGGCAAATGGATATTTTGGTGGTCCTCTCTTCTCCAGACTTACATTGCATTACTCCAATTGGGGGACGATCGAGCCAATACCCACACGGTCCTTTGAGCACTTGACTTCCCGAGGCGAATCCACCCCCAAACTGGTTACTGTTACCGCGAGGTACAGTAGCGTAGCGTAGCGAAGGTACCGAAAATGGATTTGTCGGTTCCATTCGACATGATGTCTTGAGGTTTATACGCTACCGTATGGTAAGGTATGCTAGCTATAAAGTCCCTCTCCGTTTCATTTAAACCCCGGCTTGTCCTGTTCCGTTCTTGTTCGTTGCTGTCTGTCTTTTACTTTTCCTCCATCTTTGTCGTCTCTCATACTCCACTAGCCATCATTCCCCAACAAACATCCCCAGGCACACTAGACATCTCATCATGACTACTTCTAACGGTGTTACCAACGGCCAAAATGGCCATGCCGCCGCTCCCAAGTCGCTGCCTACCGGGATCTACGCCCCTGTCATGACCTTCTTCGACCCTGAGACTGAGGAGCTCGACATTCCCACCATTAAGAAGCACGCCGTGCGATTAGGTCAAGCTGGCCTGGCCGGTCTTGTTGCCATGGGCTCCAATGGCGAGGCTGTTCACTGCACACGTGAGGAGAAGATTGCTGTCACAAAGGCTACCCGAGAGGCCCTGGATGAGGCTGGTTTCCAATCCGTTCCCGTTTTCCTCGGAGCCACTGAGGGCAGTGTCAAGGGCACTATCGAGCTGAGCAAGCTGGCCGCTGAGGTTGGCGCTGCTGCCACTCTTGTTCTCCCTCCTTCTTATTACAAGGCCCAGATGAGTGAGGATGCCATTTACAACTACTTCACCGACCTCGCCGATGCAAGCCCTATCCCCATCGTTCTCTACAACTATCCTGGTGCTGTTGCTGGCCTTGACATGGACAGCGATCTCCTCATCAAGCTCGGCCAGCACCCCAACATTGTCGGCACAAAGTTTACCTGTGGAAGCACCGGTAAGCTCACCCGGGTTGCTCTCGCTACCGATGCCAAGACCCCCTTCCAAGAAGGCTCTGGTTACCTTGCCTTCGGCGGTATTGCCGACTTTACCATCCAGACTCTGGTCAGCGGCGGTAGCGGAATCATTGCTGGTGGTGCCAACGTCATGCCCAAGACCTGCGTCAAGGTTTGGGATCTCTACGTTAAGGGCAAGAAGGATGAGGCTCAAGCTCTCCAGAAGAAGCTCTCCAAGGCCGACTGGGTACTGACCAAGGCTGCCATTGCCGGCACCAAGTCTGCTATCCAGAGCTACTACGGCTATGGTGGCTACCCTCGACGACCCCTGCCCCGTCTCACCCCTGAGCAAGCCAAGGGCATTGCTGAGGGTATCAAGGAGCTCATGGAGATTGAGAACTCACTATAGTTCACGGTCGATGTTTGAATCTGTTGTTTGCTTGTCCAGTGGAGAGACCATTGATATGGATGGGTATGAATTTGCATAGCGTTGCATTTAATGATGAAAAGGACCCAATGGACTAGACATGGATTTGGGTATGGGCCTGTACCGTCTGGACTTGGTCATGATTATAAAATTATGAATGTAAATGAACAAAAGGCTTAAGCCGAGCTATCATGGTGTCTTATGTGAAACCTACTCATGAGCGATGTGTCCTAAATACGCGTCATTTCACATGCTACCCCCTAAAAGATGAGCTGTCATGCCTGGATGCATTGCGACCTCGCCGATCATGCATGACTGCGTTGACCGGCAAATAGAAAGATTATTGTCTTAACCTTTTGACCCATGCTCGTCTAGTCGATTTCGTGGTTGCCATCATCGATACGCCTATGTGCCAATTTCCAATAGTTCTCAATAGTTCATAACAAGCAAGAAGAAATCTTTAATTTCTTGTTTAAATTGTAGTAATACCTTTCTGATGATGAGATTAACTGCAACTTCTTCTCTCACAATTATAAGATAGGTATACATTCAGTTCAATTCCAGTTTCCTTCACCATTTGAGATACCCTGGACCTTTCCCCGGAATACTGTAGACGTCATTGGTTACTTAACCCCCGCGTCATCCCTTTAGGTATTAGTGAATTCAAGCCGTCGGTTCTTCTTATCTCGGTTGAAAGATTACCCTTTTTTGATACTAGCGGCTGCTCAGATAGGCCGATAGTCGCCGATCGTAACCACGGATATATCAACAACGCCCTTTTGTCAGTAATCCTCAATTCCGTCTCACATAAGTCTCACACGGGGATACATAAAACTACTCTGACCGCCCGCACGAAGTCTCTTTTCAGTTGATTTCTCTTTCGTTCAATTGCTTGGTGAGAGTGAAGATGCGTGAATCTGCCAGCGGCAGCGTAGCATCTGCCGTGGCCGAGAACGGCACGAATGCACTCAGCGATGAACGAACCCCGTTGCTCAAGTCTACAAGTCAACCTCAGAATCAAGATGCCGAACCACTAAGTGAAGCTCAAGGAGATGACCCTGATCGAGGTTTACCAGCAGGACAAGAGGAAGAGACAACCGTTGTTGCTGAGGAGGTATCAACTGGCCGGTTGGTTCTCATCTTTGGTACAGCGTGGATCGGAGTCTTCTTGGGTGCCATCGACTCTACTATTATTGCGACTCTCTCAGGACCAATTTCGAGCGAGTTCCAATCCCTCAGCTTGTTGTCATGGCTTGCAACCGCCTACCTCATCTCCAATGCCGCATGCCAACCTATTTCGGGGCGGTTGACAGATATCTTTGGCCGAGGACCGGGTCTCGTATTCAGCAATATATTCTTCGCAGCCGGTAATCTCATTTGCGGTCTGGCCCGTGATCAGACCACCATGATCATAGGACGTGTTGTCGCAGGCATTGGAGGTGGTGGATTGATGAGCATCTCGACGTTCCTGGGCTCAGACCTGGTCCCTCTACGTAAGAGAGGCATTATTCAGGGCTTAGGTAACATCTGCTATGGATCTGGTGCAATGCTGGGTGGTGTGTTTGGCGGCTTGATTAATGATCACACATCCCAGGGCTGGAGACTTGCCTTCTTGATCCAGGTACCTCCAGTACTCGTCTCTGCTGTAGCAGTTCATTTCTTGGTCAGGGTTCCTCCTAAGCAGTCGGATAAGTCGTTCCTTGCACGCATCGACTTTATGGGGGCATTCTTGACATCTTCTTTCTTGGTATTCCTGCTCTTGGGCCTCAACTCAGGCGGAAATATTGTGCCGTGGACTCACCCGCTCCCGCTGACCACGATACCTCTTGCTTTCATCACATTTGGCTTATTCTTGTTCTGGGAGAGTAAGGCCCGCCAGCCAATCATACCAGTGAAGCTTCTTCTCGATCGGACTGTCTTGAACGCCTGTCTCTGCAATCTTGCCTGTACGATGGCGGTAATGGGGGCGCTCTTCTATGTTCCCCTGTACCTGCAGGTTCTTGGCAGTAGTGCCACACAATCTGGTATCCAGATTCTCCCATCACCGATCGGTATCTCAGTGGGATCTCTCCTTTCGGGCTTCATCATGAAGAGAACTGGAAAATACACCAAACTAGGTGTAGTGGGCTTGCTCTTCCTTATTGCGGGAGTTGTGGTTCTTACAATCCAAAATGAGCATAGTCCCAAGTGGCTGATGGGAGTTTCTTTCTTCTTGATCGGTTCTGGATATGGTGCAACCCTCACAACGACGTTGTTGGCATGCATTGCTGCTGTTGACCACTCTCAGCAGGCTGTCATCACCTCTGCAACCTGTGAGTTGATTAGACGTATTTTGTTGAGTTCGCATTGCTAATAAACTTTAGATCTGGCACGCAGCCTCGGTAGTACTGTGGGAGTTACCATTGGTTCAGCCGTGTACCAAAATATCCTCAAAGCTAGACTTTGGGATAGATTCGGTGCCGAGCCTGGGGCTGCAGATGAGATTCGCCGCATCAGAGACGACCTGGATGAGATTAAGCATCTTCCTGAAGGATGGTATGACGGTGTCATCAGCTCTTTTGTGGAGGCCTTCAGGGGAGTGTGGCTTACACTGCTGGCCTTCGCTATCATTGGCCTACTGTGCATCTCGCTCATGAGGCAGCACACCCTTCATTCGACTCTTGAGAGACGGTGATTACTTTTGAAGCGGAGTCGTAAATGAGGATCGTATCGTAAGGGGTTTGAAAGAGTTGGAAGAAAGAGAAATTGAAAATGCTGGAAGGATAGATTAAAGCAGTGGTTGAAGATCCGCCCTAGGTAGACATGTAGTAAATCACGGATATTCGTGGATAATGGGTCAAATTTTCAGCCAGTGCTTGAATGGGATCGGTGCTAGTGATGAGGTATCTACAATTTCCATTTAAATTTCTTTCAAAAGAAAGACGCTTTTTGAAAGATGGCTTTCTTAGAGTGTCTTTCTTAGAGTCTCAGAATATATCGATCTCTCTCTCCATCCTTCGTCTTTGGATTTAAAGAACCATCAACACTGACCTTTTGTCTTCTACCCCAACCTTGAACTCTGGATGGCTTCATAGATGAAACATTACTACATAGTTTACACCTCATCAGCCCACATCACATCTAGCTCGATTCAAGTCACGACTGGTCACTCTGGCCGAGTACAGCGATGACAGAGTTGAAGGTAGCTCTAGCAAAAATGTCTCGGCTGACTCTTCGGAACTCACTTCAGAGCTTACGCCGAGAGAGAAAAGCGGCTGAAGAGGCTATACTCATATTGCTCTGAGTTTCCCTTACTGCCTAGAGTAACCTGCGACTTGATACAGATGTCATATAAAAGGACGTATAACAACAACTTGCCCTGATTTTAGTGTTTGATCTTTTATTGCAGGCTGTTTCAATAGTGAGCTAAGACTGGTTCTAAATTACCCGACTGACATTGCTGAACAACATACCGAAGCACTTTCTCTGTTGAGGACTCACCTAAAAAGCCTATTATCCCTAATTTAAAAGTCGATGAACAATCTTCTATCATTCGTTTCCCCGGAAGATCTCCCGGGACTTTGGTTCGGCTCAAGATTGGGGAACTAATGATAGCTGGTTTTCCTATGAGGCTCGTGTTGCTTGGACTAGCTTAAAGATTTTGGATGTAGAAAGTGAATAAAGACTGTATGGCAAAACTCTGCGGGCTGAAGCAAGCCATAGGTCTGAAGAAGACCAGCTATCGTGATTGTGCAATCCAACCCCCATAACCTCTGGGAACTGGTTCTTCTGTTGTTTCGACATAAAGTAATGCAGATATAGACCTTTGATAAGAAAGGTCTGAAGTCAGCCTGAGGTTGGTCTGGATCCATGATTGGAGCTTATACGGGCAGAGTCAAGAATCTAGACCGAGGGGGTAGGCATAGACCTTGACCGCTCAACTTGCTAACGATACGCCCTTTTCCGGATACGATATAACCTCATCCATAGCCCAATATCCTATTGATTGAATCGTAGTACTTCTTTGTATAGGCTAATCAGCTCCGCTGTAAAAGGTATGGTCCTGGTCATGTCTTCATAATAATATGCGTAGGCTTGCTTCTCATAAGTTGCAGATGGAAACTCGTGACTGTTGCTACACCCCCAAAACCTTGGATCATACACCCAGGCAGTGTAAAATCTCCTTTGAGAGCTTTGTGTTACACAAGTCGAGCTTGGCAAGCCAGAAAACAACCGGTTTGAGACACTAATTAACTTTGTCATTTTTGGGGACCATTCCTTCTGGCCAAGCGTTTTATGATATGATCTAGATGATGACCAACCCTATTGGACGAGAGGGCATCTCAAAGTCTGCTTATATCATGCAAGAGTAATACTTTTATCATGAAATACTGTTCAAGGGATGTTTGCATTCCTGGAGTTGTGCAACTGAAGGGTCATATGGCAGTGTCTTATACTGACTGGATAATAGTTTCGGGGTTATTCACGACAAGGACTACGGTCAAAGCTCGTAAGCTTGCGGACATTTCAATCGGAGATAACACAGGGCTATAGCTACAGAGCGCCTGGCCACGAGATATTCAGAGACAGCGGCCGACGGACTTGTTGAAGCGCTGAATGGTCGTCCAGCTAACTATTAATTTCCGTCAACTAATCGACTACGGGGAATATATATCGTAAGATGGCTTGAGCACTGTCCATATTTAAAGAATTTGTAGACATATAATTTCCTGCAAAAGCTATGTCAACATCTGTTGTAGAATTATGTCGTCCTAGATACGGCGTCCTAGATACGGCGTCCTGAACTCAGAGTCTAGATCTAATCACCATCTGAGACATCGAGGTCTGGAACGCCACCCCTATCGCTTTCACCGAAAAGCCACCTCGCTTGATGGTAAAGTTTATTCGAGTGTAAGAGGTGTCGTTGAGAAATGTTGCGGAAAGGCTGTTCAGATGATGGTGGTGGCCAGATTCGGAAAGAGATTCGTGGGCTAGACTCTGACGTGAAGTCAAGTCAAGCACAGACAACGATGGTACAACGTCTGCTATTTCCTCAAGCGTTGTTTCTGTAGGGCAGAGTGGCGAGAAGGTACGGTGTTAGAGTGAGGCGTTGTCTGAACTGTACTGTTTGTTGGTCCCTTGAATGAAGATCAACTATTGTGTACCGTCTTTCCATATTCCATGTTGATCAAAACATCATATTTCGCCTCTGATTTACTACCAAGTCATGATTTGTTCAGGACGTCCCAATCCGTACGACAAGTCTTCTGCTTTGGGGGGGAGGGGGTTGCCAAGGTTCTTGTGTTCTCTGTCTCTGCTGAAGAACCGTTGAGTCAACTCTAAACTTCGTGTAATGCTTCAGTGCTAGTCCCAGGAGCTATGGCCATTGAGCAACGGGTTCAGTGAGTGCATCATTTTAGCTTCCGAGTGGGAATCTTGACAGGCGCCATACTTGACGGAAAAGGCAAGATGGTGGACTCACTAAGGTATGCCACTGTGTAACCTTCGACCGATCTACGGCCCGTTACGGGAGCCAAGATAGTCTAGTCTCCAGTGATCGCACGGAGTTGTATCCGGAGACTCTACCCAGGAACACTTCATCCGAGCAACGCTGACGCTTTGTAAGCTCTGTGGGTGGTTATGGCTTCACCTGATACGCCCAAACATTCTCCTCTTATGTAACAAACTCCCCGAAACAGAGTTTTGGCGCATTAGCCCAGATCTCGTAGATCATGATGGAGATTTTGGCTCACTGTGTACCTGCTTATGGATCTTGTCCTCACTCAAGCGGCCGACCCTGATCTCTGAGGCTGAGGGTCTCGATGTGATGGGTCACATTCACATTCACAAAATTATGATGCTGTTGGTTGAACCGGATCTGGGCTGTGAGATAGAGTTGCCGTGATGCAGGGGAAAATCTGCAAGGAACCAACAGCGGGCGCTCTCGAGACCCTGAATAGATATTTACCGTAGATCCTGTCTCACACACGCTTGTCTGTCTTACTCACTCATTCAACTAAAACGTTTCTCTTTCTCACAATGAAGCATCTTTTTATTCTCCTCAGTGCTTTGTGGTCTACACAGGCTGCTGCACAGAGATACACTTATACCACGCGCACCATGACAGAATGCTTCAGTGCAACTCAAACTAGCTTTGGCCAGGCTGAGCCAACACAAGGTGCTGACAAGTACTGGACTATTGAGATGCCTGAATGTCAGGATTGTCTATGTACGGACTGTGCCTACACAAATACATACACCACAACACTCGATGTCTTTTCACCATCAGGCATCGCCAAGTTCCCTTATCAAGTCAAGGAAGTCTACAGAGGCATGTCAGCCATGCCGGCTGATGCTACACCAACTGCTGTTCCTTATGGCTTCACCTCTGGCGTCGAGACCTGCAGCATCTGCGGTGACGAGCCAGTTACTGCAACGATGACATATCCTCGTGGTGGCTCTCCATATCAAGAGAGTGTACCCACAGCAACACTCGCTGCCCAGACTGCCTTTGAGCGTCCTTCAACATTACGAACTCAAGTGGCTGATACAGAAGCTACCGATTCTCCTTCGACTGAGAACAATACACGACCTCTTGAAAACACTCTCCTTGAGCACAAGGCCATTCAATACAGCGGCCAGGGACCAGACATGGCCGACTTCGTCAAGTTCAGTCTTGCAAGCAAATCTGGCCCTAGTGTCGACGACGCCGAGTCAAAGACACCTGGAAAACCATCCAGGGATATCAATAGCTACGCCAAGATGCGATTTGACGCCGCTGAAGCAGCTCCATCGAAAGATGTTGATGGTGCAGCAGCTAGCAAACATCCACCAGCTGGCGTTGCTATAGCTGTGCTTGTGCCTATCGCACTTCTGTTATAGAACAGCCAGGAAAACAACAAGAGGAGAAGAACAAAAAACGAGGGAGATTTTCAGGAATGCATTCAGCGCCGGCGTTGCATAACTCATCCATATTCGGAAATGTTTCTCTTATCCATTTAATAATGATTACCACGGCCAACTATGGGAGAACAGGATACCACCAGAGCGTACAAGACGCCATTTGAAGGAAAGTAGAATAGTCAGAATATTAGCTAGATACCCCCCAATAAATAAGAATTAAATGTACTTTCAGGATAAACTTGTGATGTTGGAAGGAGGCTTGATGCGGTTGGTGTGCCTTGCTTGGGCAGATGGGATCGAGCACATCGGAGAGAATGTGATATGTTTCTTTCTGATTAAGTTATGACGGATTCCGTGCCCTGAAACCATTCCCATACTGAGCTTGGCGTGAAGGCTTTTAGTAATGTGATGCAGATCTGATAAACTTCAGTGCGAATACACCGTACACACGGAGAAAAGCCTCAAAGTCTCACTCTCATTGGAGACTGGAGACTCTTCTGGGGCGGTTACACAGAAGTACAAAAGTCAACCTTGTGACAGACCCAGAAAACCTTCTTCTGAGGAGTTGTTGAGTTTGGTGATGCCTATTCTTTGGTGGGCTTATCATCCGTTTGCAGGTTAGTTCAAGACAAATGAGGGCATCGTGAGACAAGTGGATGAAAGGTGACGTCAAATATATGAGATCAAATACAACTGAATCAACTGAACTGAACTGGACTGTTGAGCTAGGCACTCCAGGGATAATGCATAGTAATATTTGACATAATCATGACTTTGAAGACACGTAGTGTAGCCCCAGTACACCTTGAGCAGACCTTCCTTTTTATCAAGATCAACAAGTTGAATCAACATCATCCCTCCCATCTTAACACTTCTGTTCAGTATACGTGAGGCCTAACTCGCTCTCAACAGTATTGCGTCAAGGATGGGCGCAGTGACTAACTGCGGATCGATCATGCGAACCCCACGATAGAGGCTTCTCTCCGGGATGCGTTGCTTCAGGCATAGCCAAGTTCGAGTAGAAACGGAAGCATGCACACTCCTGACTGAAATCGTGCTCGCCAACAACACCCCTCCTTATTCTCTTGTAGTTGAGCTTCTCGGGAATGATGAGAGCCATAAGGCTTCCCGTGAAAAGCCGAAGAACTCTCGTTTACCCTAAGACCAGGAGGGCACATGAGTAGTAAGTGATGCTCTTCCTATTAAGCATGGAGCCAATGCCGCAGATATGTCGACTGTTAACCTTGGTAAGGTGAAGCTTCTTCACTGCAGTGGCAGTCAATTTCTGTCGTGGAGATTGTGATAGTGGTGTCGTTCAAGTCATAGAATTTGTTCTTCATGGGCATGGATTCTGTGCCTCATTCCTGTGTATCCTTTTCCTTTTTGAGGCATACGTCGCATTTATTGCATGCAGACTGACACTTTCTTTTGGGCTCAAGAGTCGGCAGAACACGAATTGAAGGATCATATCAATAGTAGAGTTGTCATGGGCTTATTTCCTGTGGCGACTTAAATACGAAAAAGGTCCAGTACCAGCTTGTCCGACGGTAAGGATACTCTTTTATCTTCAAACATTCCGCCATTGATATAATCCTGTGGTCTGAGCTGCGAGCTTTCGTAAGGAGAACACGAAGTTTCGGGAGTCAACCCTACATTTGTTCCCTCTAAATGATATGTGAGGAGGTTCAGTACTGATGCGAGTACAAAGACAAGAAGAAGATAACCTTGCAATTCAGATTTGAGGAGTGACTTCTCGAGACGGAGTAATATTACTGCGCGGATCCTCAAGGACTGCAATTTTCCAGTGCTTAATTCGAGTCACTACTCATCAAACCTAGCCGGGGTCCTGTGTGAAAGACATTGCAGGCAGCTGTTGTGAGATATAACTATGCATCCAATTTCTTTCATTGCATTATTCAAAATGAACCATTTCAGAATGGTAGATCAGGATTTTTGATATCTTATAGAAATGGCAAAACCGAAGCTATTCCCATGTAGATACATGCCAGTGGAAAACGATAGGCTGAGGTAATAGACCCTTGTTGATATGACCGTTTCAGAGGCAGATTAGGTTGGACTTGGGCCCCGTTAGCATCCGCTGTGGCTCCTGTCGCGTAATTGCGACATTTTATCAGTGACACGTTGATCAGAGTCAAAATTTGCATTGTATCATCAAGTCAATTCATGTCATGTGAGTCTAATGAATAAAGAGTCACATTCACTTCGTGTTCAAGATGCATCTGCCGAGCAACCCAATGCAACAACAGCGAAGCATCCGTAACATCCGGATAAACAACGTCATGAAAGTCAACAAAGCTGCGTAATGATCGTGGCGTCAGTCATTTTTGGTGTCCTTGTGCAGATCAGATCCATCAGGTTGTTAGTGAATTGACAACCGTTGGATTTTATAGCAATGAGCAACACTACATACATATAGAGCGCTTCGGATGGAGATTATATAAAAGTCGGAATGATGATGAAACTGCTGAGGCCTGTCACTCAGCTGAAGCATAAATTTAGATACCGCTATGCAGATTTCGGAATCCAGTGCGTTTAATTGGTGTTGACTCTGTTCGCTGTGGTCCCCTAAATTCTTCTCCAGTGGCGCAGCTGTTGCATGGTGATGTATGTGTCCGTAATGCCTTGGCGAGTCCTTGGGCATACAGTAAATTCCACAAGGCATCTTTGACGGTAACGCAGAACCTGTCGAGTCTTAGGGGTATTAAGCCCCTGAATCTAGCGCTGACATGGTCGATGAATTAGTCGATAATCTAGAGAACGACTCAAGTTATTGATCCCATTAGAGGGAAAATACAAAGCCACACAGCCACATCGAGACAGCCCTGTCACTGCAGCGCTGTTGCATCTAGCAACGCGTGGCCAGCCAGTGGAGGCTTAGGCTTAGGCGGGCGTCATGCTGGAGGAGGTCCCGCTGGCCAGGGAACCTGAGTAGAACTGGAACCTGTTTCGTCAGGGTTCGGTTTCCAAGTTGGCCATTGAACTTAATTCGCACTCATCCCAACGCCCATTAACGACTTGACCCTTTGTCAACACAAAACAACATCGATTCTATACATACATTCTCAATAACGATAACGCTCTTTGTTTGTGTTTTTTCCATTTTCATCTGATCCATCCTAGCGAGTTCATCTCTTCAGAGGCATTGACGACGATCCGATTCATCTTGGCTTGAGACGACCTAAGCCATTGCGATTGAAGCTGAAAAGCCAACAAACAAGACACATACATACTTTCGCAGCCTGATTTTTGGCTTTATCAACGAGCAAATCGCTTTCTCGAATCTCCTTCCAATCTTCCCTCATACATATCTCGAAAGTCTTCACATCGACCTCCAATATGCGGTTTGAAATCGACCCCGACATCGTCCCCAACCTGAAACTTGGCCTTCACTCTTTCCAGATCATCATATCTCTGGTCGCATGGTGTTTGCAAATTGGTGTTTTCAATGCAAAGGACGCAGAGGTCACTGGAAGGAATGGCTGGACATTCGCAGTGGTATGTCAACATCTCGACTGCTATTTCACATTGTGTATAGGGAGCTAACGATATCTGCAGTGTTTCCTTTCTGTCCCAGCATGGATCTTCCTCATCATGACTCCCCGATGGGGCCGCACTCGTCGCTTTGCTCAACCGCATGCCATGCTTGCTGTTGACGCTGCTTTCACAATCATATGGCTATCTGCCTTTGCTACTCAGGCTGCCTACAATGCCGCTGGTCAATGTGGAAAGGCCTGCAGCATCAGCAAGGGTATTGTCGGTTGTGGTGTTCTGGTAACGTATGTGCTTCAACTCGATCTCTGCTGAATATTTACTAACCTCCTCTGTAGCCTCCTCTTCGCTGGTTCAACTTTTGTTTCCGCGTTTACCCTCAACTACTACAACAACCACAACATCCTGCCAGGTTACGATAACCGCCAGATGGGCAGCGACAACATCGACCCTGACAAGGCTGCTTTCTCCATGGCTCCTCACGGCGATGAGGCTTACGAGCGAGTCGACATGGACGATCACGAGCCCTCAGGCAGTGCCTACGGCGGTGGCTACAACAACAACAGCTATAACAGCCACTCCCGCTATGGCGATGCCAACCCCTATAGCGCCGATGACGAGGATCCCGACCGTTTTGGTGCCCTCCCCCCTCGAAACAACACCCTCTTCGACAACGACACTGAGTACCACTCCGGCGGTGCTCCTCCATCAATGCCTGCCAGCTACGCCAACCCAACAGGTGGTCATCCTTATGAGGATGTACCCGCACAATTCCCCGCCGGCAACTACGATAGGGGGCACTAAGTAGCAACAGCATGATAAATGAAAGAAAGGATATATCGGTCTCTTTTTTATGCAACGGTGTTCATTTTGATTGGGTGTGGA
Source organism: Fusarium oxysporum f. sp. lycopersici 4287 (assembly GCF_000149955.1). Classification (NCBI taxonomy): domain Eukaryota; kingdom Fungi; phylum Ascomycota; class Sordariomycetes; order Hypocreales; family Nectriaceae; genus Fusarium; species Fusarium oxysporum. Next base: position 1,389,435 of record NC_030989.1, on the reverse strand, counting down.
ATAGCCTGGGAAGCTGCGTCTGGGATGCGGGGTTCACATGTTTTGTACGGTAGATAACGCCTCTGGTCGAGGAGGGGCGTTTAACGGCGTCATGGCTTTCGCGGAGACAAGGGAGATGGATGAGGCCTTTGGCTGCGTATGATCTAACTTAGACATTGCACCCATGCAAACACACACACATATATATAAGGCACTTTGGATTCTCTGATGCTTGCGGTTATTCTATATTTTGGACAGTATAAAAGTTTGGCCGTGTGAAATGAAAAGTATACGGCGTCTTATATTTTAAGATGCTCGAATCCAACTCCCAACGCCTTCTGTTCTTAAGCCAGTTTTGATACTCCATGCTTGATGATTTAGCGACTCCATCTTATTCACCCCCAAAGCCCTGCTTTTATTCCGTGTATCCCGCTTCTACTCCTTGTTCATCTTGCGGATTCGCTTGGCGATATCAGCTGCGGTCTGCTGCATGGGGTTCAACTTTCGGTCCCTGGCCATAGCCACTGTATCGTCGCCATACTTGGCCACGAGCTTATCCAACCATTCCTTCTCCCGGGTACTCTGATGTCTCTTCTTGGGAAGATCAGGCTGCTTGCTCTGCTCTAGGAGAGTCTTGACAACATCGGTCGCATCAGCGTCGTCCTTAATGCCACCCCACTCCTCGGCAGGCTCAGCCTCACTGTCGTTATCGAGGTCGTTCAGAGGATCGTTAAGCGGGTTAGGCTTGGCCTCGCCGAGAATACGGATAATCTTTCCATCAGCATCGCGTTCGACGCGTGCCTCGGATACAATGGCGTTCTCGACGGTGGCGATAGAGAAGGGATCGTTGGGGTATGCGCGGGTTGTGGTTGCGCCGAGCTTCTTCTCTGTTCCACCGGTAGGAGCCTTGAGACGCGCTACGAGACCGAGACGACGGTAATTTTGAGAAAGAGTCTCCTTCTTGTTCCTTTGGGGAGTTAGCTTTGCGCTTTCATCCGTGGCTTGGGGATTGGCCATACCAGTTCTTTGCAATGGCATCGTTGCCTCGGGGGTTGAGGATCTTCTTGGATCTGTTAAGTTGACGGATAGGCTGGCGGCCTGAGCGGGCCTTCTTCTTTTGGAGTTCACGACCCATGGTTGATAATGTGAATTCTTGTGTTGGTTGAGATGTCGATAATTCAAGACGGTTAAGACGTCCAAAAAATGCCCGCCAAAATTTGATCGCAAAGTCTTATCGATAAGAGAAGTGGGACGCTAGTGGAAAGTAATCCAACCCGCCAACCTCTTTATATACCTTAACCAGTACGGGCAACAAGAAAAGCTTCTGTAATGATGATTCCAGCAAATCTTATAAGAAAAGCACGTCTTGCCTAGATCACATCTTGTAATGGAGTCGGTGGTTTCTGGAAACATCTCATCTTGCTCACGCAAACCTATTAAGTCTGGTACACCAAATTCATGCCAAGACCCCATGTTATTCATTAATCGTCTATATCTACCTAATATCCAACTGCTCAAGAGTTATTAAACCTTGAACTTCCGAGGGTCCAGCTTATCAACGTCAGCACTCTTTGCCCCTCCGTCAAACACGAACTCGGACATGAGCTTGCCCGTCCCAGGACCATTCTGAATTCCCCAGCATGTATGTCCTGCAGCAACGAATAACCCAGGCACAGTCGTTCTGCCGATCAAAGGTCCGCTCTCTTGTCCAAAGCGAATATGCCTTGGGAGATAACATGCTTGTTTCGCCTTGATGGGAGCCGCGGCTAAAACGGGACTGAACGTGCTGATATATGAGATTATGTCGTTGCACTGAGCCTCGTCGCATTCGACTTGATCTGCGGTTTCGGGTAACGGGACATTTGTATCTGGTTCACCACAGGCATAGGCCTCATTAAAAGGCCGAGCATAAATCTCTGGATCAACATTGCCCCTGTGCCTCCTTTTCTGCCCCATCTTAGCACGATGCTCGGGTATAAAATCCGGAGGGAGCTGAATATCTGTAAAGACAGCATACGGGCTAACGTTCGCGTCGAAGACAACGCTATGCGCTCTTAGGCCCTCGATCCTGGCCCTAGGCAAGACTTTGTTCGTCCATGGACCAGCTGCCACGACTATATCTGTCACGCTGGCAATGGTCTTCGTCTCCCCTGTGTTGCGATCTAGATACTCTATGCTCTCGACGCCATTCTTTGTGGAGTTTATCTTGGTTACCTTGGCGTTGGTGTGTATTTGAGCGCCACCTTGCTGAGCAAGTTCTGCGATTGCTGTTGTGAAATGTAGGGGATGCACTTGAGATGTTTCTGTCTTTCCGGGTGCGCCCATCTCAGACCAGCTGTTAATAATGCTATGGTCTACCCAGTCGAGATCCTTCGGTAAAATGCCTTCTTCTAGAAGTTCTTTTGCTGCGCCATTTTGCTTCGGCAGTTTCTCCCAGTCTTTTCCATTCTCACTGCCGTTTGCGCTTCCATTTCCGTTGGCTTGGAGTGATTTGATCTTGTCGCGCGTCACGACAGCATCAAAGCTTCCGCAGCCGAGTTGGCGATAACCCCATCTCTGAGGCCCGTTATGCTCAGCAGCCAACTCGGCATGCAAGCGATATGAGAGAGGAACTAGGCATTCTGGATAAGCCCAGAGGGCGAGAAGACCGCCAGCTTTGCCTGATGCACCTTGTGCGATAGTAGGAGCAGCCTCAAGAAGGGTGATAGTATGTAAGGCTGGGTTGAATTTCGAATGGCGTGTTAGATAGTAGGCCGTGGTTGAGCCAATGATGCCGCCTCCTGATATTTTTATCAGCCTTATGTGGTCCGATGTATGAGATGAGGTTGTTGAGATATGACGGGGATAATAGAGAGCCCTGTAAGTGGCGAGGTGACTTACCAACGACGACGATGTTTCTCTTTGCGTCCATATCCAACAGGACACGAGTAAGCCGAACTGAAATGAACAAAACTGAGTTGAGAAGCAAGATTCAAGCTGTAGTCTCGGTACTTGTCATGAGCATGATCAACGTTTTGGCGTCCGATCAGATGGGAATCGGAAAGAGTTGGGGTCCAGTAGTGACGTACAGACCGCGCCACCACCGCCACATACACTTTAGATAAGTCTTATCGATAAGAGATAAAGCGGCCGCTCCTCTGAGAATCCATGAATGTCTTTAGCGGGGCAGCTCCGAAATCCGAACCGGAGCTATTACCGAGCCGGGGAGTAGCTATGAAATAAATCGGCAGAGTGTTGCACCGATATCAATTGATTCCAAATAGAAGAAGAGAGATTGGCAGAATTATATAAAAAGACCGAGTGTATAGAAAGAGCCTCTGATATTAAGTTATACAGTTGAAGCTGTGCTTGTAGTGCATGTCTTGTTCTGATTAGCGAGTGATGGTCTTCAGCTGGGCACTTTAACCGCTTTTGACCAGATATATCCTTCTATTATACTTCGGCTCACATAAACGTGAAACATATAAAACAATTCAGTGAACGTCAGGAATAATTCCAAATACCTATTATCTATCTGAATCCTCGGTACCGGCGGAATTGGAGACCCCGATCACTCCACCCCGAATACGTCACCAAACCAAAAATGGAGTCAAGTGCCGAGGCTTGTAGAAGTGTAGAAGCAGTCTCCATACAATCAATTACCGTTATTGTGTAACTCGGATTGTTTCTTCAGGTTTATTCCCTGCTCCTCTGCTACCAATTCTACTGCACCTATACCTGTACCTATCTAATGTCCCTGTGGCGTGCTACTGCTCCTCGTTGGTTGACTTTACGGCCATCATCAAGTTCCAGTTCACGCTGGCTTAATAAATACTACACCACCACCGCTACGACTTCTTTTCGTTCCCCGCCATTTTCACCTCTCAACACAAAACACAACAGTCCTCACCAGAGAAATATCACTCATAACCATCTTCGTCATCTGAGTACAACTTCAAAGATGGCTTCTGCTACTAGCTTTTATGACTTTAAGCCTCTTGACAGTATGTGTCTCCCCTCTCATACCCCGCCTTAACCACACCACTCTCATGATAGCCTTCTCATAACTCTCAACTAACACATTTCAGAGCGGGGTCAAGAGGTTCCCCTCGCCGACTACAAGGGCAAGGTCGTCCTCATTGTCAACACAGCCTCCAAGTGCGGCTTCACTCCCCAGTATGCTGGTCTCGAGAAGCTCTGGACCAAGCTCAAGGAGAAGTACCCTGAGGACTTTGTCATTCTCGGCTTCCCCTGCAACCAGTTCGGTGGCCAAGAGCCCGGCACCGACGACGACATCCAGGAGTTCTGCCAGCTCAACTACGGCGTGACCTTCCCCATCATGCAGAAGACCGAGGTCAACGGTGACAACACCAACCCTCTTTGGGCCTGGCTCAAGGACCAGCAGTCGGGTCTTTTGGGCCTCAAGCGCATCAAGTGGAACTTTGAGAAGTTCCTTGTTGGGCGTGATGGAAAGGTCAAGGGACGCTGGGCTAGCACCACCAAGCCCGAGAGTCTGGAGGAGCCTATCCTGAAGGCTCTTGCGGAGAAGGCTGAGGCTTAATTTGAGATGAGTGAACGACAAAAGGTGTGCTGTTGAACCCCTTCAATCTAAAATGAGATACCCTGTTGGGGCCAGACAGCGACACGAGGATTATGAAGTTTTAATGAGGGCTTTTAGGCCCATGCGTACTGCTACATAAACTAATACAAGGATTTAACCAACTATGAACTGTTCTGCCTGTAACCCATCTGATAATCATGAAGCTTTGTGGCTTGGCGTCATTCATCCCATTGGAATAATTTCGACGTACCAATCAGTAACCCAATAAACAGATAAATCATTTTACCATGTACTTCCGAAGCATATTCACTACTGCAATAACTTTTATGTGATACCATATTATCTTTTCTCATGTCACAACCCTCCGATCATCCGTGGCTCACTTACACCCGACCACATACAATCTCATACCAAGATCTCACCCCAAATTCCTCCAACCACTCATCTTACACGTTTTCATAGTAATACCTAGTTCCGGGGTCGTATTCGAGCCAGACCTCAGCTTCCATGGTATCAACCTGGGCGACAACTTGTTGCCATAGGTAAATCTCAAAAGCTCCTGGCATGATTGCAGGAACAGTGACAGCGCATCTGAAGATTCCCTCCCCCTCGGGACTTAGAATCATGACGAGATTACGCCCAGGCAGACGATAGAATCCTGGAGTGTCATCAGACGGATTCCAGCTAACCACCATTCCCGGCCGAAGACGCTCTTTGAATGGAACGTCTGCCATCTCGGGTCTCGGGTCTTGGCTTGAAAGTCCCTGTTTTCCAGCTTCTTCTTTCTCCGACTTGGCGTCTTTCTGGGTCGCCTTTGGCTTGTTGTTAGCGGCTCGCTGTGAATCGATGTGAAGACGCCAGAATTTGGCTTGGAAGGCGGTCGCTTGCTCGAGCGTGATGCCCGGGGTCTTGAGGCAGCGTGTGATGAACTCCGGAACCGGGAGTCGAAGAAGTTGGATACCCGTCTCTTTGGGTGCGAGAGCTGTAGGAGAAACGGGCGGGGTGCCAGACTGTAGATGGTGTTAGCAAGTTGTTGTTATTGACAGCAAGCTAGTACTCGATGACTTACGTTCTTGAGAATCCAGTCGTGGAGCAGGTTCTGGGGCCAGGTGCTCGGCTTTGAAGCATCATATTTCGGCACGGCAGCTTTAGGGACGGTGATTTTCAGCATTTCTCCGTATCTCAGCGTGTTCTTGGTAGCGCCAACGTCAAGGAAGCTTGGGTTGACACAGGCCACGATGACGGTTTTGCAGCTGCGCTCAGCAGCAGGATCAAAAACATGTTTCAGAACTTTAGTCAGAGCACTCTGTCGAAACGGTACGTAGACCTTCTTGCCAGTGGCGAGCCCTGCAGCGTCGACACTGGCTCTCCCGCGGATACAGTCCTTGAGCACAGAAAGACTAGCATTGATCTCTCGAGATTCTTTGATGCGCTGGGCTGAATGCTCGGTGACATCTCTTGCGGCCTCCGAACCGGCAAGGTCAATTAGATAGAGAAGCCCGTCGTCAGATTGGGGGAGCTCAGGGTTCTCGAGGCGAATCTTGCAGATAGCGTGCGAGCGGGACGAGGAGTCGTTCTTCTGCGTAGAAGCAGTCCGTCGGAAAGATGCCGCATTGTTGATGTGCTTGATCAAAGTATCCGCATCTGTAACGTGGTACTCTGAAGCTCCAGCCAGATGAGTCGACCCGAAAGAGTCCTCCAGGATAGAGATGGGTTTGCGAGCGTTGAGGAGATCAGAGGCTGAGTTACCCGCGAGTTCGATGATAGAGATGAAGATGTTGCGAGTACCTTGGATATCACACGAGAAGAGTGTTTCAGCGATGAGGCGCTCGAGGCCACTGACAGTGTATGTTTTGCCTGAACCTGTCTGGCCATAGGCGAACATGGTGCTAACACCGCCGCCCCACGCCCAGGGGACAAGAGGCTTGACGAGCTCTTGGTAGATGCCTTCGGTTGTGTCTTCGGAGTTGAAGACCCTGTCCACACGATAGTTTGTAGACTGCAATTCTATCAGTAACCATACTATCTGTATACGAGATATCTTGTACTGACCACCAAAGGAGGAGGTCCCCTGACTGGTCTCCGCAGTTCGTGTAAGTCAATCACGCCAGGTGCGTTGTTTCGAGGAAAGGCGCCAATCAACTGTCCTCCTTCTTTCTCGTCGTCTAGAATCGGCCGAAGGCGAGTAGCAATAGTGATGTCAGGGTTGGACTCTTCATTGCTGGTCTTGGACTTGACAGGTGTTGGTTTGAAGCGATTCACCAGCTCTTGATAGCGTTGAGCGTGATCAAGAAAGAATTGATCCATGGTTACAATGAGACTCGTGAGATTAATGGGTATTAGGAACTGTGAGCTTTGTGTTCTTGACTAAAATCAATTTCTCTGTTGATATACTCTCCTGATATATCTCTTCAAGAATGATGGTGCCTAAACGATGTGAACTGCAAGCACTGTTGTGGCGCTCTGACCCAGCAACCCCTTATTACACGTGACACTGTCGCTCTACGTAGATATTATTGAATACTGATGAACCAAGGCAGAGAAATTACTGTGGTACACTATTTCGTTGTTGTGGTTGTGATATGTGATACTCAATATGCTACGATTGAGTGTGCGTCAAAAGTGGTTTTGTTGCCGCAAGCGCCCGTTAATTCTAACCTCCATTTAAACATAGCTCTGGATATAGACTTCAACATAATTCGCTATAGAGTTCTTACTCATTGCTCTAACAGATTATTTACAATATGTATGTACCAATAAATCCGAAACCCAAAAGAGCTGAAGTTATCACTCAAACCAAGCTACCCGGCATTATTCATATCCTGCACCAAGCCCAGCGATAGATGCTAGGCAGCTGTTTGAGGAGCCGAATATATATTACGGCATTTCAATTATAATCAACCTAGGTCTCCCAATAGTTAGATTTGTTTTCTCTGCTGCCTATTTATCCCTGTTTTGCGGAATACAGATAGTATGATAGAGCGGAATCCCGGTAGGCAACAGTTTAAGAACGGCACTAATACTTTAAACTACATTATACTGTTCAATTGATTCCGCTGTGGCATTTTCCGATTAGATTGTCCCAGGCAATGATCTGGTCGTGTTGTCTTTCTAATATTTCTGCAAATCAGTTACTGTTAGGCCTTGTATCATGGTCAACCACAATCTGTTGCCAGTTCTTCTAGATCACATTCGGATCTCCTTCCTCATTTCTCCTGTCGTAGGAAGCAATCCAAGTCAATATCAATTGCACCCATGTCCAAAAGACCCAGGAGACTCGATTATAAGACACTCATGAAAGGCTTCGGCAGCAACGAAATCACTATGTGCGAAAGTCGGACCACGGGCTGTCTCGAGCTCGGAACAACATATTGTATCATCGATGATGCGCAGGCTAGCGATCAGTTGAAAGTGGGTTTGCCATTCTAAGCCTTTACAAAGCGCCTCGATATGGATGCTCCAGCATATCTGTCATCTGGAGTTGATCCTTATTCAAGGATACTGGTGACCCCTCCTCCGAGAAGACTTTTGATTCAATTCAAGGGGTTCGGTTTTGGGCTTCCCAACTACCAAGGATAGCTTTATACGGCAGCAATAAAGCTTGAGGACTTTTCGCACGGGCTTTGAAAAACCGACTAGATATTCATGTCAAGTGATGGCTTCCACTGCCAACTGTGCCATCAACAGAGAATTGTTTTCGGTTACAACAAATTCCAATCGCTTCTTGTTCGTAGACGAATAGGAGATTGATCCGTCTTCCTTTGCTACTCTCAAATTAACAGCATAGCTGAAATAGGTTTTACCAAGCTTGACCTTATAGGAGCTTTGGGCTTTGGGAAGATGCTCTGTTATCAAGGCCTGCTGTCATACATCTGTACACCTATTCCCATACACATCGAGAGACAAGTGATGAGTATGTGATACGATACCTTCGAAGTTACAGGGGTAAGTCGCAGCCATCTTGGTCTACGGATGTCTTTCGGGTACTAACGGCCAATAGAGCCTGAATCACGCAGACATAACTCAAAACCTACGATTCCCACGCCTCGGGGTTCCTGTTGTCAAACTCCACTGTAGAGATACGAAAGAACCGTTCTACATGTTGTGCTGGGTATCCATTGCGTTCGAAGACTGACCGAGGATCGCAATTACTGGAAAAAAGCTCCTGTCATCACATCTACTAACAGCATCGCCCAAGTCTCAGTCATCTAGGTTGCACAGGGCAAGGTCGAAAGCAAACGTAAGCTGAGCCACTTGTAAGACCTCAAGACAACATCTGGTGTCAATAACAAACCCAGCCGTGCCATAATCTCTCCGTGCAACGTTAACAAGCATCAAGTCCTACACGCCTGTGTTCAATACCTTATATCTCCGAGTCCCGTCCTCCATTTCACGGTGCGCGAATGTGTCAGCGCCTGCTATTACCAATGGATGTCGACGAGGGAGGACAGTATGAAGAGAATAGGATCTGCTGCCTAGATTACCGGAATCACCGAAGTCGTACAGCCTCATAAGAGCCGTACAGGATATCATATCCAACAGTAAGAGATGACCACCATGTCATATGGGGCTATCTGATGATCCTCATCGCTGGTCGAGATTCAAAGGCGGCGAATGATCCCCGACGACGCCTGGTGCCAGGTCGGATAGGAAAATTCGGCATTGGGATCTGATCATGAGAGTAAGCTTTCAGCCTGAATCAACGGTCCAGATCCAATCAACACGTTGCGGCTTTGGTTCCCCTTGTTTCAACAGCTTGTCCAAGAATCCTACCCTAGGCAATGTGGTGGCAGAATCCCATGCCTCTAATCATGAGGAAATTGCATGAAGCGGATACAAACTTACCATAGCATAGTGCACTCAATTACGGTCGTTCATCGTTTGTCCAGTGAAATGGTAATGCTTTCAGGGTAACTTTCCTGCCATCCATCAATGCAGGCCATTCCCAGAAACAATATCCAGCAAGCCTCGAAATACGATAGTACCTGGTGATGCGGATGCTTGTGATAACAAACTGATGTCTTGTCGTCACTATTTCGGTGAAGAATCCTTTGACGAGGGCTTTGTAGATAATTACCAGAAACTCATGGTTGTGATATCATCTGTCTGTGAAGGTCAACGTAACGAACACCATGTATCCTCCTCAACAAAGAAAAGATCTTTGTTGTGATATACATAGTAGCCCTGTGGTTTCATCTGCCACATTGGTTGGCAGATCTCGATCCGAAAGCACCAGGATTCAGCCAAAACGTCAAACCACTGGAAGCGAGGCTCATCATTGCCATCTCAGATATCCGCCTGACGTCGCTTTTCCCTACCCTAGATTTGTTGCAGTTCACACTCTCTCAGAAAAGGCTTATCTTGAGCTGCCACACAACCACATCATCATCATTGTCGTCATCTTCCAGAGCTCGCCTGTACATTGGATTGATTGGATGTCCTGATCAAGCCACCGTCAGACTTGGCCATCGGCCTACCGAGTGTCGATCACTGATCGTCCACCGCGCACCGAGAGAGGCCGAAAGCCACAATCTGTATACCCTGCACTGAGGAAGCGGAAAGCCTTCCGCCGTCAGATAGTGAAGAAACTTTTACCTTGGATAACCACGATATGCCATCCCTTCTTCTGCGTTGCCTTCCCCAGATTTCCAGAAGTCTGCAATGCCACCCTCCCCCACACAGAACGGCCGCACGCCAACACCAAGCGGTAAGGGAAATGACGGGAGCCAAATAAATGCAGGTTCAAGATCGTCAAACTCAAGCCCACTAGCCACTTGGGTTTTGAGACTGTTCCATATCGAGAAGTAAAACTGCAATTACTTGAGACAGAAAACTCAAAGGTAAAGAGATTTCGCAGCCTCTTTGCCCTGTGGGCAACGCTACCGGCCCTTCGTCGGTTTGTGTATCGAGGCAGCTTGAGAATTACGTACAAGCGACGAATAAAAGATAGGGGAGTGAGCTTTCGAATACCATTGCCAGCTGAATACCGCAAATTAGGTATCCACCTATCTAACAAGCAAGACGTGTTGCGATGCCGCCTGAGGGTCATGAAGCGAGTTGATAGGACAGTTTTCGGCGATATTAACGCGATGCACGCCGTTCAATAGCATGGTGACCTGCCATGCGGCACTGCGCTGCAAAAACCTATGTACCCATCTCTCGTTCCGTGTGGAGAAATGTTGCTTCGTCCGTTATTAGAATTGCTCCGCCCCTCCAGACCATCTCAAGCCATCGCAAAAAGTCTGGGGAATGCGGGGGACGAATGGGGAGCATTCTTATGGTGATGACCGTTCCGCTTTGTCTGGAAGAATGCATATCGTATTCGAACGGTCGACGTAGAACTGAAAGAGCCAAGCCGCAGGCAGGATATCTTTATCAGCGTTCATGATTTCCGGAGCATTGTTCGCGCACGAGACCCATATCAACCCCGTCGTCTATGTGATTCAAGTGGAACTTTTGCACTATGAGAGCGGAGAGCCATACCTCGCAGCGCGCCAACGCTTCCATGCCCACGAGATTCCATGACTACCAGGGCATGCGTGTACTTGTAAATGTGCTGGCGGTGACTTCAACTCCTTCAAATCTCGTAAATGGCCTTCTACAAACGTCCAAGTCCTGCATTAAGGGAGTGGTGTGGCTGATCTATGAACCACCATCATGCTATTGAGGGCTCGGCCCTTTGCGGCTTGACGATTTTCCATACTCGGCACAAGGGACCTGAGAAGAATCGACTGTTGAAGCCGCACGAGCCAAGTCAGTGACGGTGAGAGTCCGAGACAAACAGCCCAAGTTTGTTCATCGGAAGCCGAAAGTTAAAAGACAGGTTATGTGCATGAGGGTACCTGGCCCATCCCCGCGCTGGCAATCTCATGACACACCAACACCAAGAGACGCGGGGTCGGTAGGGTTCTCCATCTTCTTGTCGGGGCTGTTGGAGATCAAGGGTGGCTGCCAAAGAACTTGGCTAGATGCGTTGGGAATGCCCCCTGACCCGACTTTTAGTCAAAACAGCAATACTATTACGTGATAATAAACTATGCCCAGCACGTGAAGACGAGATTGAATGAAGCCGACATCAAAACTCGCATCGGTAGCTGTCCGCCCAGTTTGCGGGGAAATCTGGGGACGTGGAGACGATACTTTCAGTACCCTTTCATGAGAGATTTCAGGGACTTGTTGTTGCATGGCTTTGGGGTTTCTGGATGTCGATCAAAGCCGTTGTCATGAACTCTTCGGGCCCTAGACCGTTCAGGCAGATGGCCAGGGAGCCTCGGCTCACGATAAACTAGGGTGAGATTTGCTTTTTGAACCCTAGTCCCGTTTGTCCAAACTCCAAACTGTTTCAATCGATCAATGGCAGGCTAGCTTGCTAGACTTTGAATCATGATACCCAAAAGCATCAGCACTATAAACTTGACGAGTAGCCATGATGCGTACCTGAGTCGAGGGGACCGATCATAACCGACAGACGTCCTGCCACACCATAATAGACCAAGCCTCCAGCCTGGCAGCATTCAAGCCAACGTGAATGGCCTAGTTGAAACTAGCAGTGGTTCGCCCGGAGCATTCGGGTCCTGGTGTAATTCAGGACCAATCTTGATTCGCTCACCATTACCTTACCAGCAACGTAGCATTCAACCTCATCTCAGGCTTGTGGCAAATCGGAAATGAACCCCAACGCATCAATGTCGGTTGCCTCCCTCGTGAAGCGATACCAGAGTCTACGAGTCGCCGAAAGACGAGATAAAGAATGGCGGAATTACCCATTGCCTCAAAAATTCTTGGAAGATCATGGTTATGTTAGTGGTTGATGGGGAGCAGACCGACTTCTCATTAGCCTAGCTCAACAGCCGCGTGAAGCAGACATGGGGAACTCGCTTAGGCAGGGGTTGTGCAAGCAAGCGGCTCGAATTGAAGCAGTGTGAAGACACCGTCAGCTCCTGTCGGACATTTGTGTCTCGGGTATTGGCGAAGAGCGTTTTCAACAAGGATTAGCCATAATTGCGCGAATAAAGGATAAGGGCCAGTATCCAACATGGTTGCGTCAAGAAAAATGATTGCCTCGAGGTTTCGCACACCTTAATCTACTTTGCATTCAATGCCTATCAGCTCTCAGGCAAAGCGTAGTATACAACTCGGGTAAGTGGGAATCCGATCAAAAAATAGACATTCAGATGCGAGCCAAGACGTAAAACGATACCGAGGCGGTCATTAGAACCGAAAATAACTTGTTCCTAGTATCATAATAAGATGCGACTATGACCAAAGGCTTGAGACAGCCTTGGGTCCCTAGTTCGACTTGGGCCTTGGACTGCTCTAGTTTTTCGTAATGTAGCGCTTGCTTCTTAATTTTCCAGCGATGAGAAACGAGAGACTCATCAATCGCATCAGTAGCCAATGAAACGAGAGTATCGTAACTGAATAAGGTTGATGAGCCGGCGACAGGGACTGTGACGACCGAGACCTGGTTGGCATGGATATGCCTCGCTGTCAGTGAGTGGTTGCTGCTTCTAAGCGCCCCCTGTCACTTTGGGAGAGATTGGTAGTGCTGGAAGAGAGGGCTTTTTGCAAAGTGCGAGGCTTAGACCCTAGCTTGGCTTCCATGCAGCATCGTTCGGTCCTTCTAACGCACGATTTTATTGTTTAGTGTATGCGGCTAGAACCAAGCTTGGGCTTGGTTCGGAATAGCTACCAATGTAGACCCTTGCTGCCCCCGCACACCGTCTCTGTCGATACGTTGGATTGACTGGCTTGTGTGTTGATTGATTGCTTCAAAACAAGAGGCGCCGGTAGTCGTTTCCAGGTCACGGCATTCAACCATTGAAGCTTTTTGACCTCCATTGTTGTAGTCTTTACCGCGTCGTCCGCTGAGGAAAAATCATTGTAGTACTCCCACCACTGTCGCAGCCACTGTTGTCACCATGCGTTTTTAAAACAGGGGTATCTCGAAGGGCTTGACGAAGAGCGATTGCCAACATTTGCAAACGCATGTTTGATGATCCGACCCTTTTTGTATGTATTGCATGTCAAGCAGTTACTGATAGCCCACATAGTGACTTTAAGGACAAGTCCAGTGAATCTTGGCTTTCAACGGAGGAAGATAAGAGTTTTGCCTAGTACTGTCGGTGAGCGGAAGGTCCGGCGTCAAGACGTTTTGCAACGAAGAAGTTCTCCATTAATAGTGTTGTTTCCAACCAGCCTCGGGAGTTTTCAAAATTCAAGGGTTAGGATAAGCGTCGGGGTCGGATTTGCAGGGACCAGCTCTCGTTCAAGGGCTCTGTGCAAGGAACTCTTGAAATGACGATGAAAAGAGTTGTGATCAGCCTGGAAGGGTTCATGCATCTATATCGAGTTTAGAGATCAGCGACGATCACGTTTAGGAGACTCTTTATTTGGTCCGCTTGTGTCTCAAGTCTTCCTTTCACATCTGCATCCCAGGAGTATGAATGAGCCCAAGCCCTGTCGTGTTCGGGCTGCCCAACCTTCGGGTTGATCCCGGTTTAGTGGACATTTTCCTAATCCCTGACCGAAGGATCGGTACTCTTGTAGACACCGATGAAACTCTGCAGCTCTCCACGAATGCAGCCGCTAAAGCTGACCTGCGCAAGATGATCACTGCCTTATCGGCTCCTGATAGTGTGTGTTTGAGATTGGTCCTCTCTCGGGACCGGCCGACACTTGCGAGCAACGTTGGATTGGATTTGAGCAGTACCGAACTGGCTTTGACCCTGAAGATAGAAGAGCCGAGTTGAAGTCGATCACAGATGGCATTCATGTAAGCTAAACTGTACCGCGCAACGATGAGAAATGACTACAGCGCAATGGTTGTGTAGTAACGGCGAAACGGTTGGAGTGCCTAACCGAAAGAATGCCTATGCAGTCTTCTGTCCTTGCTGTGTGATGTGATGCGTACCACCAACCAGGGGACTATTGTCAAGCCGCCAAGGCGTCAAGCAAGGCTTCTGATAACCCCCGCGGTTGAGCCAACTACGACCATAAACGTACGTAAGGAGTGATAGGATCGGTGGGATGTTGATGTTCTAGAAATGTGGCTGCGACGCTTAAAGCTTCGAAACCTAGGGAGGGTTGCTTCGTCGAATTTGCGGACATGCATGGTGAAGCACATTCGGATGTGGTGGACAGCCATGCTTCACACTTCACGATAACTAGTGCAGGGCAGTTCAAATCTCATGGTGGTGTGACGCGACGGTGCAGAGCATACGATCCTTGATAGCTGGGCACTGGATACTTTTGAAAAGTGCTTCGCATGGATACGTGTTACTAGACAGGGCGATGATGGCAACCGTTGCAAATGGCTGAGGACAGCGCTGTGCGTAGTGGTGTTGAAGTGGTTCCAGATGACGAGAGCGGCGTGCATAGGTGTGGCTGTCTGTCCTCAGTGCGAGGGTAGCATCCATCTCTTGCATGCAAGCAACCACTTGCTTGGAATCGCTGAAGTGTGAAATCTTGGAAATTCGGGAGCCATTTGTAATGAGAATATTTAGCAGTAACACAAACTTTATAGAGTCCTGTAAAGATTGAGAATGTGCTGTGATTTTACACCCGGCATTCCATCCTCCTGTCCTTGAAACCTTCGGGTTTCTCGGCCGAGGAGGCGTGGGTCAAGCTCTGGGACTTCCTCTGGGACTTCACGGTCTCGGGCTCTATCCGTAAATTGAGAAGGGATCATATCGTAATTCTAGACCGAATGGAAAATACTGGTGAGCCAAGTAAACAGGCTTGCACAGCAGATAAATTGTCTCCGAAGTTGTGAGTCCATAAATGATGTAAGTGGACGGGCGCAATTCAGCACGAGAGAGGGTCGAGTGGGGGGAACCAGCAAGGGCTATTGACTGCATGGACCAAGACGGTTGAAGTTAGACAGCGCCTAGTCTGTGTGACATGGCTGAAGAAGTCTGGTGGAAGAATGCATAGAAGCTCTGACAACGCCTAAACTGCTTCTGAGGCGCCGCCACGGTTGACCGCTAGGCAACTGGGTGATTAGCCTTGTCGTGACTAATTGGTCTCAGGATCAACCGCTAAGAGACATGTACCGCAATGTTCCAAGTGTCTCCGTGGTATTGCCGCCAGTCGAATTTCTCGTCATCATAATCATGGCGTGAGTTGGTGATGGTCAGATAAACCGAGCAGTCGGAACAAATCTGTATGTTTCCGACACAGCTATGATTGTCCAGTTATCAGTGAGGGATGTCCTGATTGTCTCAAAGCATGGGGGTAATCAGCCCTGTTCATGTCATCCTGGGCCATGGCTTGCCATGTGTTGTGCGCGGTTGTCTTGCGCGTGATCCTGCGGGGTGAGAGATTCGTTGGTTCCACTGCCTCTCACCAGCTTGGTCTTGGGCTGTCAGGGCAATTGAAGATATGTGGTAAGGTAAAGTGGAAGGCGGCCAGCAAACGCGGAGGTAGGACTTGAGCGGATACTCGTTTCGAGGTTCGACGTCGCCAACCTAGCAAAACTGCAAGAAAGCCTGGCTCTGGAGCCTCTGGATAATATCTTTCATGACGGCGCTGTTGCCAGATGAACGTTAGCATCTGTGTCGTGCTGTTGTAGGCAATAGGGCCCCTGTTCTTAATTGATTTGCACAATGCCGGCACGGTAGGCCTTACAAGATCCACGGGTGCAAGCGAGCTAGAACCGAGGTGATTTCAAGATTGACTGACGCTTCTATCGTCTGCTGTTGTTGCTACTGGTACTGCTGCTCCTCCTCCGCCTCTCCACTGTAAGGAGGTAGCTACCTAGGTGGCTAACGCAGCTAGCAGGATTAATCGTGAGCCTTGGCAACCCCAGGCTGCTTGGCCCTTTTGCTTCTGAGAGGCGGGGAGACTTTGTTTTGTCACAGCGCGAGTGGTTAAGCTGTCGATAATGGATGCATGGGGAGTGGATGAGGTTGTCTTCAGTGGAGATGGAGATGGTTGAGACGAAGGAATGGACATTTTTGATTGGGCAGTCACGTTGCAAAAGGACCTGACCTGACCACGGTCAAGGGTGCTTACGATGCCCCGGGAGTGGATCGCTTTAGCGCCTATGGTTGTGGATATGGAACTACAAATGCAAATGCAAATGCAGCGGATGATTTTAAGGTGCACCCGGCGGCGGTTTTGTCACCCTTGTCGCTACATGGATCCAGGATGTCTGTATGCAAGTCTCCTTGTCTGGTGCATCCTGGCCTGTCTTGGCTCTTTTGTCGCTTGAGATAGGTACCTAGCTCGCACGCAATAAAGATCTTTTGTTTCCATTACGGATATGATAACGGATATCTTATCTTCCTGTCGTCAGGAACCATTCGAACCTGCATCTGTCGATGCTATGTGATCGACAACTGCCAAGAGCTACAGTATCGTCCAGTACTGTAGTGACAACCAGTGACAGTGGGAGAAGTTGACTTATCGCAGCCTCGTCGGCGATTCCGAGAGTGTCTGAGAGATAAGTATCTTACCTCTAGTCTACAGTCTGAACTGACTTGTACGACAGAAAGGTGAAAAGCTTGGACAGATTGAATTTGAAGCCTCTTTTCCCCTGAGTTCTTCGAATTTTTTTTTCTCCCATAGCGTCAAACTACTTGCGCACCAGACTATCTACGGTGTCAGTGTCAGTATGCAGGTTCCTTCTTGATCTTAGCCCCAAACCGTCACTCTGCCAGCCCGTTGTGTCATGTATGATGAGCTATCTAGACTGGAAGCATAGACCTATGCCGGAACAAAGCTCCTTACAGAGTCTACAAGACTGGATTGAGCCTCAGGTGTGCTTCGGCCGTATACCGTTGTCATGTCGGCTCCAGACGGTTTTTCATCTAGACGAGAGGATGCTACGTGACAAGCCACAAAGAGGAACAAAACTTGCCTAATTCTCCTACATTACCTGGGTTCCCTTGCAAATCTTGGATATTCACGCATCAATCTTAACTCATCTCTAGTTATTACCGGCGGCTTTTATGCTTTGAGGCTCTATTCCCTTTGCGCAATCGTCCCCGACTTGGCGCTCGCTGCACTCTTTCCCGGACTTGGCCTAGATTTTCAACCTTGTCTTGAGTGCTTCCTTGTCCGCGACGATTACAGTACAGAATAAGAGTTTCGTGAGTCCAATCTGTCCAAGATCCGAGAGTTGGGGGGGAACTCGGGCGGAAGAGAGCGAGTGAGACCTTGCTCTACAAGGGACGAACTCGATGAACATGGGCTGGCCAAATCAGAAACCCCAGGCAATGTGGGAACGGCCAAGGACAGTTATACCGGTGTATGAACAGCGCTAGGTGCCTCGCAGCGCTATACCGACGGCCACTAAACCGCTCATGGAGATCAAGCCGGGGGGGCTTAACCCCCCGTAGGCCGCCGAACGATGGGAGGTTCTATCCACCCGACTTGGGGCGGGTGCTTGCTGGCTTACCCCAAAGACTTACAGGGTCGGCAGGGAAAGAATGAACCACTTTCCTGGGGCTAGAGATAGATACTTACGACTGCTCACATTCCACACGACAAACAAGGTACCTTAACCGTAACGAACTTGTTTGGTTGCAATTACACTTACCATTTCGTACCGTAGCGAGTAGCCACGCCCACGCAATCTTCGATCCCGCCCCTCCCCTCCATCTTCCCGTCATTGTGAGTGAAGTTTTCCTGGTTCAGGTCGTCGTCTCTCCATATTTCTCTTCCTCTTCTCCAAACAACGACGTATGAAGGAGGCCCGCGTTGCCGCTATCTACTGTAGACATCACCGCCAGCACCGGCCAAGACACACCGAGAGAGATTGAGATTGGACTGGGTCCGTTGAGACTGAAACCATTTTCTTATTGCCAGGGGAATCCCTTCTGTGGTTGTCACTAGTTAACCTATTCTGCTCCTCTACCTCGGCCGAAATGGAGATGGCATCCAAGGATCCCCCGCTGATCATCGCAAAAAGACACGCTTGCTTGGGTTTGGGACGATGATGCCAACGCCAGAGCCAGTGCCAGAGACAGCCACAGCAAGACAAGCCAGAGCCAACGGTGCCCCCATCATGGGAGTCCATCCCCCATCCCCCCCCTCCACTCCCGTCTCTCATCAGACGTCCCGCTCTCTCGATCTTAAACGTGCCTATCTGCTGTAGGTACATCACTACGCTATATCACGCTACCACTCCTTGTAATGAACTTCACCCACACCCCTCACTCTCCCTGCACCCCTCATGTGCACTGCTCCCCGTCATGATCCCTGCCGCGGCTTCAGGGTCTTGATGCTGCTCTCAAGTACTGGGCGATACCCTCCTCTATCTCTGAACACCCCTCGCCTCTTCTATCTGGTCTTCATCTTGCCTTATACCGTCCTAGAGCGCCACTTCCATATTCATACCCCGTTCCTGAAGACTTCATACTTTAACATCGTGTTTCCACCGTTTCTAAGATCTCCCCGTTGTCTATACTCTTATGAGTTCCTCATATCCAAATTCTTTAACTGTACCACTACTCCACCACCAACTTCACCTCGACTCTTCTCAACATACACATTAACTTGACTCAACTTGGCTATATACCTTGGCCTCGACAACTCTCTCAACACCCATCCACCTCTTACACACTTTACCCCTTCAACTTCACGAACATGACAGCCGCCATGTCACAACCGACCGTCACGGTCAAGGATCCCTCTGCAGTACGAAAGCGCAGAAGACGTGCTCCTGCTGGTGGCGCTTCTGATGATTGTTTCTCTTGCTCCAAGAAGAACATCAAGTGTGACCGTAGAAGACCATACTGCTCTCAGTGTCTCGAGGTTGGCAGTGAATGTTCTGGTTATAAAACACAACTTACTTGGGGAGTTGGCGTGGCCAGTCGAGGCAAGCTTCGTGGCTTGTCTCTGCCCATTGCAAAAGCTCCCCCTGTTACTCGTGAACCTAGAAAACACTCGACTGCATCATCAAGAAGCTCTGCCATTGCTCGTTCAGGGACGGAAGATGAAGTCAGCCGGATGCGCCAAGGCCCTATTGATATTCCTGCAGTGACACAAGTCGCTTCTGCACCTACAACACCATTTACCATGGCAGGATACGACTACCTCTCTATCCCCCATCCTGAGCATGCAACCCCTATCCACCAAGGAAACTGGGGTGCGGTCAACTATTCTCCCGCTCAAGAAACAGCACAAAATCTTCATCGATTCCCGGTGCCTCTTGTAACAGAAAACCTCTCATCTTCTATCGATCCCCTTACTCCCGACGTTGGCTACGTATCGCCCATGAGCCAGTCTTATACCAGAGACGACGTCTCTTATGTTCACAGCCCGTCCTACATGTACGACAGCTATACAACAGGCACCAGCTCTCCTGGTCCTCAGAGCCCCCCAGCATCCCTCTACGCCGAACACGCAAGGACCTTCGCCCCGACCTCATGCCCCAGCCTCGCCCATGCTCCTTCAGAAATGAGCTCCAGCCTTCACTCGCATACCGATACCTTTGACTCGCAAATGGGCAACAGGATGGTTCGGGATTGTGATTCATTCGGTAAGCTCAGATGGAACCAATGAATTCCTTGGTTCTAACGTGTGCAGGCGTGCCTGAAGTCGATACATATGGCGCCAGCTACAGCTCGATGCCGATCTCCTGGCAGTCTCCATCGATGCAAGATGAAGATGTTAAATCTCATCATTCGGACTTTGCTCCCTCGGGTTGGCCAACCGCTTCCGAAAATCATTCTGTTCATGTGAGCCAGGACCTCATCTCCAAGATGCCCTTTTTCATGGATTACTACGAGAACATCATGTGTCCCTCCATGGTCTTTATCGACGGGCCACACAACCCATTTCGAGACCATATTCTGCGACTAGCTGTAAACAGCCAGAGTTTGAGCCATGCAATTTGTGCTCTTGCATCCTGCAATCTCCGCATGAAGAGGAAACTGAGTCTCGGACGTGATACACGAGATCTTTCTGAGAAGTTGATGGCTGACAAACATGCCGCCGAAGCCATGGCAGACACTCAGCCCGACGACCTGTCCCTCGCCGAGGAATACCAACACCGTAACCTGGCTGTGCACCTATTAAACGAACAACTCAACGACCGGACCAAAGCAATTCACGATTCAGTCCTTGCTACGATCCTCCTACTGTGTCATTACCGCATGGTTGAGTCCGGTATCGCCAAATTCCATACTCAGTTTGCTGGTGTCAGCAAGATTCTTGCTCTTCGAACTCAGCATCTTGCAACATCTAGCAATTCTGCCTGGATGGAGGCTATTTTCAACTACTTTGACGCCATTTCTGCCAGCATCAACGAGCGCGAGTCCCAAGTGTATCCCGGTTTCAGTGGGGTGTCAGACTCTCAACTCTTGCCTGTTGGAGCCGAGAACCTGGTGGGGTGTGACCGCGAGCTCTTCAAGACCATTAGCAGACTCGGACGCCTGAATCTATTGTCTCAGAATCGCTCCGTACGAAAACCAGCTGCCGCATATGGAACTCATGAAGTACCTGAACGATCACCGTCCTTGTCTTACATCTCCCCACTAGGTCACGCTCGGCGAGAATCTCTCACAGGGTTTAATGTGAACGATCAGATAGGAGACATGAGCAGTGTCACTAGCCATGGTCTCGGTGATGGGCGATCAAACACGGGAATCCACGAGGATCGAGCTGCGCCAACAAGTGCCCCGGCCACGTCTTACGAAGAAGGTCGCTCCCTATTTTGGCATGAGTGGAAAGAAGCACGGCTAGCCCTCCAAAATTGGAACTTCGATGCTTCCAGGGTCAGCGCCTCACTTCCTGAGCCCTGTACACAGGGTCAACTACGAGACCTGGAATCCCTCTCTGAGGCTTTCCGCTATGCCGCCCTATTATACACGGAGCGACTAGTGAGCCCATCGTTACCTTCAGGCCACCAGAGCATCCAGAGCCTTGTCAGCCAGGTGGTCTATTACGCAACGAACCTGGACACAGGAAGTAGCGCCGAGAAGTTTCTACTCTGGCCCCTTTTCGTT
>NC_030989.1:1282747-1367001 GCF_000149955.1 Fusarium oxysporum f. sp. lycopersici 4287 | reverse complement strand
CTAAAAGCGAAAGGTTAGAGTCTGGCTTGCAGCGGCGCCACCGCGGGTTGACTCCGCTGTACCTGGCGGAGCCGGCCGAAGGTGAAGGGCTTTTACAAGAGCACAGCTGGAAGAGGATTGATAAGGCGCGGTTAGATCGTTGATTGGTTAAGATTGAGACAAGACGATGTCTAACCCACTATCAGATATTTTTTTGGCCGATTCAAGCCAGAGTTTGAAAGTGTGAGTGTGGGGATGGGAATGGGAATGGGTTCAATGATCGACATTGGGGATGATTTACGGTAATGGAGTTGGGATGGGTCCCTTGTAAGTTGCTTGAACTCTGTCAAGTACCGGTACGGTAGTACTTGTTGTGTAAACGACAGATGCATGGTGATATAGTTACGTATTCTACACCGGGATACCACCTTGCACCACGTTGCGCTGTCACTTGGAATGAGACATGCAACAGTATGATAATCAGTCAATGCAACTTCAAATGGAGATTGCAAGGCTATTGCAATGCTTATTCCCACATCCAGGTATATGTAGTCGTAAGAGGGTTTTATTATGATCGAGAACGGAGACAGTCAAACGCAGAAACATATCCTAGTCAGCGATCTCCCTCCTCAACGTAACATCACAAGCAAAATCCAAAAAGCTAAAAGGATCCTCCCTTCTCTCCACATCCATTCGGCCTTGTCTCCTGGAGCTAGTAGGGGTGGGCAAAACGCCACGACATGTAACAATCCTGCTGAGCCTTGCTGGTAGTGTACAAGGATGGGGGGGATGGCTTCGGTGAGAACGGCGAACGATCAAAGGAAAAAAAAGGCATAGCTAATGCTGGTTTCAGGAGTGAAAACAGACATGGCCCAGGCTGGGGGAGATGGGGGGTGGTGTGCATACAGGGCAGACTAAACCTGAGGCTGATGAGGTTTGTCATTCTGAGATTGATGCTATTCCCGACGAGGTAGGTCAAACACAATTTGGGTTGGGTTCCTTTGTGGTGATTAGGACGGGATAGGGTGGGATGGGGTGTAAGACATTAAAAGAATACATCTAGAAATGAGAAATGAACTATCAGGGAAGGGGTGGAAGTGCAAAACAGATGGGTACGACCAACTAACGTGGAGTTGTCATGGGGTTAGATTCAACGTTACGCCCGCAATCACATGTACGCTATCAATCTGAGAATAGTTTCGATTTCCTATGCCTCTTACTTGAAACCATGCACATACAGAATGATGCGGGCGAGAGCGTGGGTTGTGTTGTGGCCGTGGGTGTATCGTAACGGCTGGGGAGTTTGTGTTACGGCATCTTAATCAAAGTTGATAACCGCGTCTGCCGACCAGAGCATCGGGTCTCCTCCTCGAGGCCCGCCTGCTTGGTACCTAGGGTGCAACTACCGGTTCAGCGAGACGTAGGTAGTCGTTGTTGCAGCAGTGTCATGGAGTTGTTCGTCAAGGAGTGGCTGTGATGTAGGAGGTTGCTCAGTTATGGGGTCCTCGTCATCATCATCCTCGCCATCGTGGACCCAGTCCATCATGTCCGGGGACTCGACGCTTTCCTTTGTCTCAGGTGTATTCTCAATCTCAGAAAACAAAGGGGGCTGTGGTCGACTTGGCTCAGGGAGCTGTACCTCGCATGCTCGGTCATAATGTTGCTCGGCGAACTGTTCTGGGCCAAGTCAGCTTCTCTCCTCTGTAATACCCCTGAAGGCTTTACTCACCACTGATCGTCCAGTAAGTTTCCTCTGGCTGGTCCTCGAAGAGCTCCTTAGAACATCGTAGACCATCTTTGATCACGACAAGATCCCAAAGACGCAAGCTCCTCAACTGGTCTATCCTCCTCATAGCCTTGCTTCGATTCCATTTCCTCGCGACCGTTACATCGTACAGCATAAGACCATACTCATACGTCCACTCTGCCACCCACTGGATCTCCTCGAGCTTCATGGCGCGGACACTCTCGCGGAACGCGTTGTCAAGGCACTCTCGGTTCTGCAATACGATGCTCAACATTCTCTGTTGCTCGGGGGGGTAGTCCAGGGGGACTCCGCGCTGGAGATTTGTCCATTTGTGGTATCGCTCAACGAGTTCTGTGTTAAATTCACGTTTGTGACAGTCCTCACAGAGCCAGAGGTAACTAGTGACGACGAGGACTCTTTGACGCGATGGGGGACAGAGGCCTTTGCAAGCTTGAGTGCATCCGACCTTGAAGAGGAGCTTGTGCAGGCATTGCTCGTATCGAATGATAGCGACACCGCAAGGCATATCGTCGCTCAGTGTCCCTCGTTGTTCAGTCATACGCGTCGTATAGGGAGGGGAAAGAGGAAAAGGTATGATGATGAGAGCTTCACGTTGTTTAAGTAGATTTGAAGAAGCACCGTAGAGTTTCAAAAGCGTTGATAGGTATCGCCTTCGTGACTTGAGCTACGCAAAACGTCCTTTGGCAGTTAAGGTAAGGTAGTTACAGTTGAATCGGTCGTCATCGTCGAGGGCAAGTCTCGTTTGGAAGTAGCCATAGAGCAACACACTGCCTCTGAAGTCATCGCCACCACGTAATTTTCCCTATTTGCCAGTGCCTCAACAGTATGGCTTGCCTGTGTGTGCTGTTCATGATATTGTGCGGAAGCTGTTGAACTCTCACGCATATTTGTCCGTGAAAGGGGCGAGTGACAGCGAATGAGCACTCTGGCTTGACGGAGAGACGGCAAAAGCCATTGGTGCCTAGAAATTAAACGCATCTGTCACCATGTTAACCGAGTCCCTTAAACATAGAGGCGTTGTCGTACAGTAAACTTTGATTCCCATTTTGTTCTTATGACTCGATATGGTGATTTCGATACGAGGGTATCCATGAAAGTAAAGAGAGAGAGAGAGAAAAAAAAAAAAAACAATTCCGAAATGCCAATCTAGAGTACACTGAATTTCACACCTCAACACCATGCCACAAGCGCCGAGATATTCGGTGCAATGCCCAAGCACACACGGTCATAAAATAAACTCAAACCAAGTCTCGCACCCCCTAGACCCCTTCTATCATGCCATTTTCCCAGATTACCTTGCCTTATTCCCCAGCCTTCCCCTCCCCTCCTTTTAAGACCCCGCATGCGATGCGAGCGTCAGTTCAGGGAAATACCGCGAAAGCTTCCTGGGATTATGCACATCTGCCCTCGTTGGCTCTTCTGTATCCGAGATTTGATCGTAATCGTTTGAACTTTGGCCTTGGTTGCCATCCAGCAGCTGAACAGATCGTCTCTTAACTTTGATGTTTCCCTGCGCTGGGGCTGGTTTGTTGCCTTGTTCACTTGGCGGGGTTGTCTGTGCAGGTGGAGGCTGCGCTTGTGGTTGAGGCACAGGTATCGACTCACACACAGGAGCTACCTTTCTGGTCTGACGGCACATATCGGGACTGAGGCTCCTAGGTGGGCCAAAGTTGAGAGTGCCTGTCATCATCTTGCGGTAACCATCAAGCTCCTGTTGCTGCCGATCAACTCCCGCAGGACTAGCAACGTCACTTCGGTTCTTCTCATTTGATGTAAGTCCCTTAGCCTGGACAAATGCACTGGAGCGAACGTGGTGCGGATCACGTTCGTAGTACTTGTCGATTATCGGATGGACCATGACGGTCTGTCTGTGGATTGTCAAGATGGAATTTGTTGGTACGTTGACCCAATTCTCTGCTTCGAGTCAGCCCCTCCCCTTCAATACCCAGAGCATTTTGCATACCTCTCTCAAACGTCAGGGGTTCGCTTGCAACAAGTACAATGTCAGCGCCCCGATCCTTGCGTTCCATCTGGTATTGCTTGTCACTTGCAGATTGTGTTCGTGTTGTCCATTGGGTTCCGGAAGAATAGTATAAGCTGGCCGCCTCATCCTTGGAACTGCTAATGTATCGAGTGCAGATCACGCTATGACCATCGGTGACAGCAAAGTTGAGCAAACTTCTGGTATCGACATCCTCATTCTGCAGTATACTTTCGGGAATCGCATCGGTCATCTCGTTAATCTGCGCGATTGTGCGCTTCATAGCCTCTCGAAGAATAGTCGGACCAAAGCCAGTTTCGGGGCAAGCGCTTGGGTCGTGGCCAAGTCGCTCAAGAGTATCGAGGAAGAGGGCAAATGCCCACTCGCTATCCGTTCCGCCTTTGACGCCCAAATACCACTTGTCAGCGAGACGCTCGCCAAGGCGACGCTTGATGTATTTCCATCCACCCAGACCGCCATTGTGCATCCACATCAGACTACCGTGTGTGAAAGGGTGACAGTTGTCTTCGCTTAGGGAACCTTCGGTCGTGGCACGAACATGGCCAAAGATTAGGCGGGAGGCGGTCTTTGAAGCGATTCGCTGCAGATTGGTGCAATTCCAGGCGGGAATGGTCGATGTGAAAAGGCAAGGCGCTGAGCCAAGCTTAGGATCGGTGTAGAAGCCTATGCCGAAGCCATCTGCGTTGTTCTGACCTCGTCTCGTATCCTGTAGATAGTTATATGTGTCAGTTATGATATGACGTTCCTTGGATTGTCGGTCAAAGAAATTGGGGTTGACCCACGAGACGCAACCGAGAATCAAATGATTGTTTGAGAATAGAATGAGTCGGATCGAGAATCAGCTTTGATAGAAGAATCTCGTCACTCCCTTTGTAGACCTGAAAGAGTTACGGTGTCAGTACTGTGTTCTGCGTGCGACCAAGAAGCCGGCTTCGGAGGTATAGATAAGGGATCTTGATTATAGGGGACTCACCAGAAAACGGCACATGATTTTGCCTTGTGCGCGCAAAGAAATCAATCTGGCCCGGAGGGGGAAAAAAAAACAAAACAGATAGGTCAAGAGGGAGGACAGTTGCGAGAAAGAATAATAACAGAGAGGTGTAGGGAGAAAAATGCCTGGAGAAAAATAAGGGATTGCGTATTACGGAGACGGGAGGACAGTGATTGTGAGAGAGTGATAATGGTGAGGGATGACACCATTGGCCTTGGAACTCTCAAGGGTTGCGTTGCTTCTTCCAGTGGATGCCAGGAGTGGCTATCGGTGAACGGGCCATCGGCTTTGGCGGGAGACAAGCCCAGGTTAGAGGTAAGACAAGGCTGAGAGGGAGGGGGAGAGCGGCCAATGGGGATGAGTGAAAATAGGGGCACTTTAAAGGATTAAAGGATTTGAGGATTTGACTGATAGAACCAACGTGAGATGGCTACGATAGTGCATGAAAGCTATTGGTGCTGATGAGTTGTCATATGCTGTGCTAGGTACCACACATATGTATGTACCTAAAATACATGTTTTATAGTATGAAGTACCTGCAGTAATCACTGATGGCATCATTCACGAGACTGCTTCTATCCTTGCATACGAGTTCAAAATTCCGGGGGATGGGCCCGCTGATAGTGGAGAATATCACGGCTCTCATCATTTGAACTGCCTTCAAGTCCCGTTCAAAGCGTGACTCAACAACTCAATTCTTTATTGCCCGTTTTCGCTTGAAATCTAGTTATGACTCGATTGCTTCTCATCACGTCAACGACCCCCTGCGAAGCCGTGATTTATGAAATGTCTTGTGTTAAAATGATCATTCAAAAGATATCATATTCAGGGGAAAAAAAGAAAATCCAGTTCTGCAGCCACCGCCAAAAGCGGGAGTCGCCACATCCGCATCGTTGACCCTTGCAGCTAGAGAGCTTTGAGCCACAGCTGACGTCGGCTAGCTGCACTGACGTCTTGCCCAACTGTGGCGCTACTAGGAAAGCCATTTTACGCGAGAACATCGCCCATTTACACGCTCCGCGGTTTCGCGACCGCGTCTTTGGCCTATGACATTGGCATGGTCCACTCTCGTCTCGCTTCAACCCCATCCCAGCCCGGCCTTTTGGCTCCTCTGGCAACCAAACTAAATCTGCAATTGGAGCCTCTTCTTTCCACCATATTCAATTTTCGACATGTTCTGATCTACGTCTCTGCAAATATTCGTCTCATCAATTCGTGAACTGTGACCTCTTCGCCACCATATATCGTCAGACCCGACTTCCCAGCCTCTCGCGGCTTCAACAGGGCATCGTTGCCTGCCATGTCCTCCGATGGCCCAGATACCCTTCCAACGCCTGCGTCATCGTCACGACCAAAAGGAACACCCTCGATAACACCTCGTCGCTTTAATCGCTTCTGGCAACCAAGACAGTTTCAGACTCAGCCGTTGCCAAAGTTCAGAACTGCTCTTGGGAGCTTGGACGAGTCCGATACTAACCAGCAGCCCATTTCGCCCCAATCGCTTCTTCATAGTGATCCTATTTTACCTTCTTCTCCAAGTGATAGATTCCAGGATGAATCACGGAAGAGAAAGCTTCAGGCCGAAGCTTCGGGTGATGAGGCTGTCTTCAAGAGGCCAACATTGAACTTGGATGATATGCCACCACTTCGATTCAGTACCATAACTACTTCAAGCAACACACTTCCAGGCAATGATAATGAAATTCAAATGTCAGAAAGCCAAATTAGTCTGGAGAGTCTTGATAGCTATAGAAAAGCTACCCTGGTAAGTTTGGCTTGGTCTGAAATTGCTTATGCGATCTCTACTTACACCACATCAGAGCAATTTCTTCAGGACTAGCCGTGGAGTTGCTCGAACACTTAAAAAGTCACCTTTTCTCGTTAATACACCCAGCATCACCGAGGAACCTCAACCTGATAACGTATGTCATTATCCCCAGAGCCCCTGGCGTCACTGACATCATCACTAGGAGCTAGCCAACTACGCACCTAGGCCAATTCGAAAATTCGGCAATAGAGGCGTTGCATCACAATTACTCAACCGAGAGCATGGACTTGGATATTCAACTGGTCAAACATATCTTCACACACCAGCATGCGACCCTCGAGCCGAGACAGCAAGGTTTCACAGCCGCTGCATCGATTCTTATGAATGTCTAACTCCTAGTGGCAGCCGTACCATCCCCTTCTGCCTTACAAGCACTCACAATGCCCCCGTGACGGCTGTCGGTGATGAAGAAGGTTGTGTTAGGTTCTTCGACACTTCTCCAAACGATGATCCCAACGAGGAAAAGGACTTGGGTGTTCACTCGGTTCATGACAATGCCATCTGGGATATGGACTTTTCCCAAGATGATATGCGTCTTGCGACTACAGCTGGTGATGCAGCTCTGATTATGGATGTTACGACCAAGTCTATTGCCGCTAGACTCGCAGATGGTCATTATAACTCGACCCGACAGATCGCTTGGCAGAAGGGCCAATCTATTGGCAACGTATTGACAACATCAGACAAGGCTGGCCGAATTCGTCTATGGGATTTGAGATGCCCTCATTCTCATGTGAGAAGTTTCTCAACGATCAGTAGCAGCGAGACAGGTCGTCGAACCGTCACTGTTCGAGATGAGACCATTAGACCATTCCAGGCCTCGACCGTGAACACTCTTGACAACACCCATGAGCGTACTGCCCATGGTAAGACCTCTCCTGCTTCCGTTACTGCAATCCAATGGCTTCCCGCTGGTCGTGAACATCTTTTACTCTCCGCTTCTGAGGCCGAAGCTGTTGTCAAGCTCTGGGATCTTCGGTACATCAACCGTCGTCACCAAGACAAGAGCACACCTCTCTCAGCTACCACCGTCCCCTCCAACCACGCCTGGCGTTCATATGGTATCACCTCTCTGTCTCTCAGCAGTGATGCCGCCCGTATGTACGCAGTGTGCAAAGATAACACCATATACGCTTACTCCATGTCTCATCTCATGCTTGGTCACGCTCCTGAGCTCAAAGACCTCGCCACTAAGAGGAGACCCATCGCAGCCCAAGGCCTAGGACCTCTTTATGGTTTCAAGCATGACTCTTTCGCAGCACGAACATTTTTTGTCAAGTGCAGAATGCGACCCAAGGGCCTCTCCCACTCATCCGACCTCCTTGCAGTGGGTAGCTCTGAGTCTTCAGTCGTGCTCTTCCCCACAGACGAGCGATATCTTCGGTCTGCTTGTGCCCAGCGCGCTCACCTCCTTGATCCACCTGGATCTGCACCTACACCCTCCCGCTCATTCTCATCTGCCGCAGGCACTGAACCCACCTCCTCCACAATCCCCATCTTCCGCAATGGCACAGCTCTCGTCCATGGCCATCAACGTGAAGTTTCAAACGTCAGCTGGAGTTACGATGGCAAATTAGTCAGCGCGTCTGACGATTCTATCGTACGTCAGTGGCAGGAGGATGAAGCTCGGGCTCGGTACTTCAGACAAATCGGAGATTTTGGTGGTGAGCGATACATGGCGGGCTGGGCCGATGTGAGCAGTGACTGGGATGATGAAGATGATGAGTAACGAGTTGATAGCATGTTGCAGTAGCGCATAGCGTTTCTTTGATATTATACGATACCCTTCAGCCAACATGGGCGTTTCAAACATGTATGTTAGTTAGCAGAGCTCTCCACAGAGACTCGAGCACACAAGCGGGTTCATAAAGGGCATTTACAGATAGCATTCACGAGGAATGACAGTTTAAAAAGGTAGCATTCACGAATTGGAATCACAGTATAATCTTGTTCAAGGATATATCGTTTAGGTATTTATGACGTAAACTGGCTATCTCTGAATCTAGTGTCGTAATCGTTTCTTTGTAGAACGCTGAACGGCCGTGAACGGGTATCGAGTACAATCGTATGCGTGTGCTCTAGGTATAAAAATGCAACCAATTCCAGGTATAGACGTGCTTCCCCCCAATGAGGGTTATCCTGAATGCTTCAACTCCATAAAACGCCAAACAAATTGCAATCGCTGTCTGGAACAACTTTTCCTCTCATGCTTCAATAATCATTACCCCGCGGCCACGCCTAGCAGAGCATAATGCTCCCAGCAGGATAACACCAACAGTCAATACTATCAACCAGTTGAAGAGGCTCATGCTATCAAACTTCTTGGAGGCGACTTGAAGACAATCTTTCAACTCGTGCTCGGTCGTGTTTGTTTTGGCTGGCAGGCGCATTGGTCGCGGCAAGGTCTTGTCGAATCTCATAGACTTGGAAAAGGCTGGACAGAGTTCAATGGCTGCAGCATCATCCTTGGAGAGACCAGGATGGCCGATCGGGAGCTTAATCCCACTCTCTGGCTCCACTGTCGATGCGGTTGCACTGTAGTTCCAGATCTTCCAGACTAATTTAGTGCCGCTTGGTGCAAGCTTTGTAGATCGCTGAATTCTGTCTCTTGCGATAGAAACACTATCTCTGAGACGAGAGCGAAACGGGTGCAGTTGATCGACCAAGTCAAGCAGTGATGAGGTCGTACTGCCGCCACTTTCTTTGCGCGCTGGGGCATCACAGACCATGTCGAGCTGCTGAACCAAAAGTGTCATGTTGTCGAAAATGCAAATCGACTCTTGAACGATATCCTGCTTCTCGCGTGCTGTGAGCTGCCCCTCCATGCTAGCGAGTCGTCGCTTAAATTCTCGTTTCAAATCTTCCCCGTCCTCAGGAGTCTGGAAGTGGAAAAATCGGAGAGGCATCGTGTGAGTCGCATGGCGGTGAAAGTCGTCTATTGGGATCTCTTCGTCGGACAAGCCACTTGCACGCTTAGTTGGCCTTGATCTCTCTTCACAGGGTAGACGGTTTGGCTGAACTGGCGAAGGTAACCGGTCCCAAAAATCGTCTCCAGCTGATTCGAGTGTAGCTCTGATAAAACGGCCACCAGCAAAGAGTGCCATGAACAAGATATAGGAATATGCCATCAGCACATGAGGCCTATGTTGGACAGTTCTTTTGATGTGCTGTATAAATTCCCCCAATCGACCATTTTCTTCGACAAGCCGTAACTGTTCTTCAACAGTATCGTTGGACCACCCCGCCAAATTGGCAATGTCAGCCTTTAGACGATCTGAACGCGTTAACCCCGGGAGATACATTTGTTGGAGTATCGATTGCATCCTGCTGCAACTTGACAGCTCGTGAAGATCGGAGGCTGGGAATGCAGTTTCTGCTGAGTTTGGTGGAGTTTCCAGCTCACAGGTCTCGTCGGCCTCTCCGGGCAAATCTACAGGCAAGCCCGACTCGAGTATGTCGCGCCACAGCGTCTCAAAGGCGACATAAATAGGTGTAACGTGGAGTAAGCCAGTGATATAAGCGGATGAATCGGTAGCAAGAGGAGGCAACGCAAGCGGTAGCCGGGCGATAATAAGTTTGTTGAGCTTTGCGTGCACCGATCTTGTAGCAATGGCGACAGACTCGGCTAAGGAGAGGTCATGTTGGCGATGTTGAGGTTGGGGTTGGGGTTGAGGGTCGGACGCAGGTTGAGGCTGAGGATGTTGTGAGACGTCGGCTCGAAACGAAGCCATCTCCGTTGGAGTTGACTGGGTTGTTTGGCCACCCTCAGGCCTGGACTTCAAGTAGAGGATTGGTTTTTTATTGCAGGTTGAGGTTTAGGTTATTGGTGTGCGACGAAGATAGTAGTACTTGGTTGTCAAGGTTGAGGTAGGGACAGAAAATATTCCAGATAAAGAGTGAGGAAGACAAGATGATGAGGACTAGGGTCGAACAGGAAATAGGTCAATTCAGGCTAGGCAAAGTGAATGTAGGGTTATGAAGGAGGAGGAAGAGTCGATTTCGGTCTGGCCTGGGTCGAGATGGAAGAGGACCCTGCAAATGGAGATGAAGGAGGCAACATGAACGATATTACAAGCGGAGCAGGAGCAGGTATGATGCCATGCCTTCCTCATGGAAGATTTATGATAAGGGAATGATTAAGAGCCTCTAAAATTCGACTCAAGTAGTACCTATTCACCGTTCCTTATGATTCTGAAAAGCTGTCTCTAGAGCTTAAGCTATCATCCACAGTGAGCTGCTTATCAAGCCACACCACGAATCAATATTGATTCACGCATGGAAAATCAAATCAAGCATGATGCAAAACGCCGCAGTCCTCTCATTCCCGCCAACGCCACATCAGGAACAAGGGCACTGTAGATCCCCCTCATGACAAGGGCCCATGACACGGAGTGCTACTGAAAAAAGAAGCTCCCCCACTTGGAAACGTGAAGTCATGATCGGAATTTTGGCGTGTCATCGGTAATGGACCCGCTGGAAACAGGGATCTAACGCCAAAACGCTCCGGAGCTCTGGGTCGGACAGGGAAGAATGTTTAACGGAGCTGCTCCGGGCCAGGACAAGCATTCTATCGTTTGAGCATAGAGGACACAAGAATCAAGGCAGATGAGATTTACGAAAGATCTAGTCGATATGAGTTTTGATTATATTTCAGGGTCTTTCAGCTTTAAAGAAGCAAATATGTCCACGTATACTACTATTACGAGTACTGTCAATTATTGCAAAAGTAAAGAATTAGACGAAAACATCAGCCATCACCAGACATGATACGATTTCCCACAGCTTCCATATCTAAGTGACATCCTCCCCAAAATGCAGTACTCTGTACAATTGGCCATCTCATCTTTAGACCCGGCTGCCTCAAACCCTTCCCCGATCCGAACCCCGGTCCCGAGGCGCATGGTCCCGCCCAAACTTTCGATTCGATCTTCACAGATCATCGTACATGGCCCAAGATCGAGAGTATAAGTGAGAAGTTCAGGGTCCAGAACCACAGGACCTTCAAGACCCTGCACGATCAAGACTTATTTCCTGCAATTTTCTACATCGGGAAATCTAACATTCTAAATTAAGTCCTTAACTCCTTATTTCCATGACTGAACTGTTCATGTAGCCATATCTTGCGGTTGAAACGCCTTGCATCCTGTGCATAACTTGTCCCTGCTGTTCCGTAACTTGCTGTTGAAAGCAACCCAAACGCCTCAAAAGTCCGTAAGCTCGTGCATTTCGTTATCTTCATGACCCGTACACTTAAACTCCCACCGATCTCTCCAAGTCGTCGTCCTTCTTGGGCTCCTCCCCATCGTGACTTTCTCGGCTGACCACAATAAATGAAACAAAAACAACTGCAGCACCAACCCAATAGGTAAAACTCGAATATTGCTGATATTGCAAGATCTCGCCAATCAAAGACAGGGGTATTGTGAGAGATAAGCCAACTGTCACCACAAGGGGTGTCGTCATGAGCAGAGCGAGGGCCCATGAAATATCGCTGATGAAGGAAGACACCGCATTGAACTGATCGTGTGTTAGTTTTCTGATACCTCGGCGGAACCACAGTAACTTACAATAATGATGCCCCAAAGTGTGCTACTAGGTGGTAGTTCAAACTGGCCACGGTTAGCTCACAATCACACCACGGATCGGGACAAAACTCACCGGTTCCAAGCCCGTCCAATGCAAGATGAAGAAGATGGGCCAAAGGAGAACCACGTTGAAAACACCAACCAGCCCGAAGAACAGCTGCATATCGACCTTGTCCTCATTTGGAACCTTGCGCTTCATCACCGTCACATAAAGACCATAGATAACAGCACTCAGAAGCGCCATTGAATCTCCAACCGCGATTTGTGTAGGTGACTTGTGCGGGAACGACCCTCTATCCTCATCGCTTTTGCCGGACAAATCCACAGTCGAGATAAGAATCACTCCTGCTAGAGAAGCTCCTACACCTAAGATCTTGGCTGTCGAGAACCGCTCGATTCCGAATAGGGAGCAGAAGATAAGAGTCCAGACACTACTCGTGGATGTCAGGATCGTAACGCTCGCGACACTTGTGTATTCGAGACAAGCTGATGCAAAGTAGTTCGCTGAGAACCACAGCATGCAGAACTCGAAGCTCAAAACGGCAGTCTCCTTGAATGTCAACTTCTCTTCGGAGGCTGCGGTTTCGGTGCTTCCGTATCCTTGCGATATCAAGCGCTCGGTTGCCTGTTCGTCCTCGGATTGATAGAGTGACTTCGTATTTATTCTGCCATGCTTGTAATCGGACCATAATTGCGTCGCATCATGTCGCATTCCACTGATTCCATGCTTCCGTAGGTATTTGAAGAACTTGGGTATTAAGGAGATAGCGAATATCGAGGTGTTGAGGTAAACGATGAAGAAAGGCTTGTTGTAGGTTTGATCAGAGAACATGTACTAAAAACATATGTTAGCTTGAACATGAAGGCTACCGTTTTGATGCTCCTACACTGGCTATGAAATTGTATAATGTCCATAGGAACACGGTCAGCAATAACAGCGCAAAGCCAAGGGTTCTTCTCGCAACACCGCCCAAGCCCAGTTTCGCCCTCAACCCAGCTGGTGATCTTGATCTCGACTCTAGTAGCGGGCTCGAAGGTACTGCCACATCGTTCTCATCTTGTACATGCTGTCGCTCTCGCGAAAGCGATCCCTCATCTGATAAAGTCGACATAGCCGGTGCCATCTCTTATCTTCGATGCGAAAGCAGTTTCCCCGGATGCGCGCAACTGTGCGCGTCTCGGCCCGAGTCGCGATAAGCGAAGATGTTGGTGATGTCAGCGCAAGCGACCACTGCGGCTTTGAGAGTATTTCGATGGTTGTGTTTGAAATGTGGGAGAGAGATAATATTAATATGGTCGCGGATGTCGGACGGTTATTGAATTCCAGGGTCTCGAGCACGCAATTAATCGAAGCGGGGATCTTGGTGACACTTTGGGGTAATCATTCGCAAGTTTAAGATAAGGGTTCTATTTTTGAGCCGGTATCGGGGGTGGTTTATTCCCACCAGTGAAACCCATTCTGATGTCACTTATACCAAATTCACATAAACTTGTGAGACTCTCAAGTCAGATCTTTTTTTAATTTTATATAATAGTTTGGATAACGACATTAAGCTGAATGCACGGAGATCTTGGTCTCTAATAGACTGTGTTTGACACGTTCAAATTATCGAACTGATAAACGCAAATACGGTAGCATTGGTATACAAAATTGAGCAGCGATGAGCATGAATGCGAAAGGCTTGACGACCTACCCATTTCTTCAATAGACCAAAAGTACCAAGCTCTTTGCTAGTAACGGCTGTAAACGTTATGTAATGAATGCGGTGTATTCGTGAAGGAATATCTAGGGTAACTTGAATGCCAGCAAAAGTATTTGCAGCAGGTAGACATATTGACCAAGTTCGAAGACCAATGACTAGGAGCAGATTTGAAACAGATAATGCCGTGATCTCAAACTCAATGACTTGGTCGATCTTTAATCAAGTATCATCCCTACCCGAGGGTGTTGACAGGGCGGTGATACAGCAAACACCAATAATGATAACTTGGCCTAAACTGACGGATGTATATAATTTCTCCCTTCTTCATTTCGGAAGGACCAATCAGGCACTTTCCTCCTAGACTTCAGACTCGAAGTTTGCTATGCAACTGCATGTATCCGTCGTGCTTGCCCAAATACACCCAAGCTCCCGGTTGGTCTTCTCGGGACGCCCAGATCGATTCACTGGCCTCCTAGTCATTTCCAACACTGTCAAGTTGCGCCGACAATTTACTTTCGAAAGTATCCAATCAAAGTCCCATCTCCTGCTATATGACTGTAATTCGGTTTACTGCATCCCTTCTGCCTATTTCTTTGACCCATTCTTGAACTTTCTTGATTTGCGTTTAAACGGTCGCACGAGTTAAAAGAGCAGTCGCCGCCTGCTCCTAAAGCATCCATGTCCCGCAGGAAATCAAAAAAGCGCAAGAGCACCAATACAATGGTAAAGAATAAAGGAGTCCCAATGGAGAAAGAAAGTTCACCGTCGACCCGAGACCGGCCTTATATCACACGCAGCGTATCTCATCGTCTCTCTCAACCGAAAAGAGACAAGCGAACCTCGACGCTCTGTGTGCTGAAAGGAGACGAGATCCTGAGCTTTCCAGTTAACGAAGATCGCATGAACAGAATATGTCCTCCGTGGCGCCAATTCGAACTTCTGGGCGGACGCAAAAGGATGGCCGACACCAATGGCATGGACTTCAGGAATGAGAGGGCTAAGGACGCTCTCCGAATAGTCTTGGAAATTGTCCATGGCAAAGAAGTGGTGGACTATGAAAATTCCAGCCCTCGCCTTCTATTCTACATACTCGAAGTTCATGCCTGGTTGGGACATCCGAAAGCCACTTACAGCAGTGGTATGGATCCAAAAATGGTTGGAACTCAAGGAGCACAATTCTCTCCTTTTTTTCACAAGGACGCCATCTCAGGGTGTATCTTTGACATGGCAAAAAAGGCTAAGTACTTGTACCGGGTGAAAGACTGGCTGCTTCTGGCTCTCGTCGCCGAAAAGCTAAGACTTCACGACGTTATGCAATTGGTCCTCGACAACTTATGCCTTTTCTGCAGAGCTGGTAAGAGGGAGTTGCCCGAAGAGGCAAGGGATTGCATCAAGGATAAGGATTGGGTCAGGATACAGGACCTCAGACTTATTGGTAAGTGATATACTTACTTTTGTATCTTGAATGTTGAACTGATTGTGCAACAGACAAGAACTTGCTGAACAAGCGTGAGTTTTATGTCGACAAAATCTTCAAGGGGCTACGTCTTCTTTCCCACCAAGTCCTCTATTTTGATGGAGGCATTCTTCCCAACGAAAAGGTCTTCAATACCTATCAAGACTATAAAGTTGCAGCATGTTCGTACTGTAGATCGCTTTCGTCTGACGAATTTCATCGGGAACTCATTTCATCGCATCTATGGCCGCTGTGCGCTGAGACTTACAGAGAGCGCGTCATCGATCTACTTCACGTAATCAGGGATATGGAAGAAAGGACTCTTGTTGGAAGAAATTGCAACCAGTTAACCCATCTTTACGATCACCTACGACGGATGTGTACCGAGTCGGAGCGTTAGGGATATAAGAATTGGTCGGTGAACTCGGTGATGAATTGCCGTGGGCGAAATGGTAAGGCGGGGAGAAAAAGATCGGATTGACGAATAGCCATAAATTTGGAGTTGCTAGTTCGTAGTTTTTGCTAATTGATCGGTCATTAAGGCCAGCTTATGACGAGAACACCATGGCCTGAGGCTCCATGCCCTTGCCTTCAGCCAAAACTCCCGCCTTTCTCAAGATGGAAACCGTGTTCTGAACAACCTCAGCCCGAACACCCTCAGTCTTGGTAGGGAATCGGACAGTCTTGAGCCACTCTCGGGCATCAGGTTCTGTGTATCCAAGGCTGCTTGAGATGTACGCGACAGCTTCCTCCTGATTGTCATTGAAGTGCTTGATACCCTGATCCAGCTTTCCGAAAAGGTCCTTAACACGGGCATCCAGACCATTCTGGGTGAGCTTCGTAGAAGCAACGATCTTCCAGCTGCTCCAGGGAGTGTAGATCTCGCCAACACGACGAATCTCACCAGAGTCGTAGAACTTCTTGGAGGTGAAATGCTCCCACATGAAGAAGTCGGCCTCGCCGCTGTTGACGGCATTTCGAAGATTCTCAAAGTTATTGAGAACAACTGTATCGGAGAAGGGCTTCTCTGCAGCGCCAGGGGTCAACCAGCCTTGCTGATCGGCTAGGACAAAGCCCATCACGTAACTTCCTGAGCCAATGCGTGAAACACCGATTTTGCCGCTCTTGAGGGAGTCAACGGAGGTGACCTCAGGGCGCTTTGCACCAGTAGAGATAGCCCAGCCTTTATGTGTTAGTGACTATTTCATCGTCATGGCGAAGAAAACTTACAAAGAGGTGTCTCAACATATGTGCCAACAAGACGATATCCACCATCACCCTCAATACCCTCCTTGCCTAGACCCGCAATCCAACCCTCAGTCAGACCAACAGCTACATCGATCTCACCAGCTCGAATAGCAGTGACCATGTGGCCGGTGCCTGAAGGAAAGGGAATCAGCTCCGCATCGAGACCGAAGTGCTTCTGAGCAAAATAGAGGGGAGTTTGGGGAGTTGAGAAGTGCTCTGGCACGTAGCCAATACGAAGAGGAGAAGACATGACTGAGATGTTTGATCTATGAGTTTGAAGAGCCTAGGTTGACCGTAATAGTCTATTGTACTTTGAGTGTCGTTGATTCTTAAGAGGGAGAGACCGGATCCGGAGAGACGGATGGTACGGATGCGGGGTTTGATATACGGCCCCGCTACGGCAGTTGACGGTCCTGCGAAATAGAGTTTCTATCCATCACGGCATCTACCATTATTTAAGCGGCATAATTCGTGAGACCTCCCGACAAAACATCGATATCCCTTTTAGATGCGACGTTTACAACTTCGTTGGGCCCCTGGCTATTCTTGGTGCTTATGTGTAACAACTTGGTGCATAAGGAAGAGCATTAAAATCAATGCACAATACGGAGCCAATTCCGTCTCGGAAACAAATTGTGTAACAAGAAGAATCCGATATGATACGCGTACCAGCACGGTCCAGGCCTAAGCCACGCAACAAAAACAGCCCTACAGAGGCTCAGCGACCAAGAACAAGGGGTCGTCGGTGGCTTTCCAACCCCTGAAATCTCTGAAGCTGTCAGCCAAGAAGCTAAATCTGGGGATCTGATACTTGAAATAGCCTAGCTAGCCTAGTCAAATTTCAAGTTAGCTCAGCCTCCCTTGATTATTCTGACGTCTTCTCAAATTTCTTTCTTTTAAAACCAATTTCAGCCATCTTTGGCTTCTCCAAGGCCGGATGGCATCGTTTTGAGTTGTTCCTTAATCTTTTCTATCAATATGGTACCTCAGTATCATCCCGTTTCTAGCGAAGATGTGGAGTTGGAGTCTCATCTGGATGTGCCTCTGCTTGATCTCGAACCGCTAGAAGATGATGCAGTAAGCGATAACGAAAGCCTTCATTCTCATTCAGAACCGATTCCAAGTTATCGATTCTCGCGATGGGGCGTTCATTCACCGAAAAGAATTGTCATTTTAATTGCTGTCATCAAATTTGCTGTTGTTTTGAGCGGGATGTTGTTGCTTTTGCCGACTGCGCGTTTGATTGAGGATATGTTTTGCCATATACACTACCAGGATACATCTACGGACATCATCGATGAGATGAAATGCAAGGTTGATGAGGTTCAATCTCAGCTTGGATACTTGTATGGCTGGAACAGCCTCATCACCTCTATTGTTGGTGAGTAGTACCCCAGACGGATAACTTACCCAATATTCAGTGTCTAATATTTCCCAGGTCTTGTCGTAGCCTTTCCTTATGGAATGATGTCCGACAAGATTGGCCGTAAACCCACTGTGATGTTGGCATGGTCTGGCATTGCCGTGTGCTTTCTTTTTGCTCCCTTCAGCATGAAGGCGTTTCAAGGCGAGCTTCGAGAAAAGCCCTATCTTTTGATCGTGGGAGGTTTCTTTCAGATATTCGGCGGTGGCGTTCCGGTAATGTTTTCTACCCTCTATTCGATCGCAGCCGATGTCAGTTCGGAGGAAGACAAGTAAGTGGACAGAAGATCATTCTCCACGGGCATATACTAATATCACTCCCAGAGCCAAGCATTTCTTATGGCTTACGTTTGGTGCGACTTTGGGAGGTATTTCAGGGCCTATCATTGCAGGCATCCTAATGAACAAGTACGGACCTTGGGTTCCCGTCTACCTTGTCTTTGCCACTGTTCCTATCATCGTGGGCATCCTCTGCCTGCTTCCTGAAACCTTGACTATCAACCTCAAGCACCAGAAAGCTCAGGCGGGCAAAAGCGCTCCAACCACCTTCAAGGGGCATGTATCACATGCTATCAAAGATCTCAAGCATTCAGTTGGCATGCTCAAGGACCCAAGTGTTCTCATGATCATGGTGACATTCTTCGTGACGAATGCACGGTTTACGGCTTACACGACAACCCTGGGCCAATATATCAGCAAGCATTTCAAGTGGAAGATGGCTGAAGTGAGCTTGATTCTGTCTCCTTTGGGAATTCTAAATCTCATCATCCTCGCCGGCTTGCCCAAGGTATCGGAGATTCTGGTGTCCCCTCGATTTCGAATGTCGGCATTTGGCAAGGATTTGTTCTTGACGCGAATCTCGACCGGAATACTCGCCTTTGCAGCCTTTTGGCAAGGCATCAGTCATAATGCTGTCATGTTCCTTTTTGGTCTTTTTATTGGGACGTTTGGCGCGGCCGATAGTCCTCTGGCTCGCGCAACAGTTACACACTACGTGCAACCTGAGTATACTGCTCGACTATATGCCTTGATAGGTATGATTGAGGTGGTAGGGTCGTTTATCGGAGGACCAGTCCTGGCTTGGTTCTTTGACCAGGGTCTGAAGCGAAAAGGAATCTGGATTGGATTGCCTTGGTTTTACGTCTCGTTCCTCTGTTCTCTGTCTTGGATTGCGCTCTTCTTCGTTAAGCCACCGACGAAGCGATCACGAGAAGATCCAGCAGACAGCGATGGCTACGAAACAGATGATTATATGCCAGATGATCCATTGCGACTTCAGTAGTTGGAGTTTGGAGGAGCGACAAGCAACAATCTCAACATTGACTGGATATGCCAAATTTAAGAAACATATTCATCTACTATCTACACTGAAAGATACCCAAATAGAATACTTTTTTATTACTACTATACAATACTTCGTATCGCTGGAGTTTGTAAGGAACAAAACTCTTCCGACATAAGTACCTAGGAATAATTGCGATACACTTATCAGTTACCTTCCGAATAAGGCCATGGCAAGGGACTTTTGTAAGTCGACCAGCAAATGATAAAAAGTCAGCCGAACTCGCAAAGGAAATCGTCCCAACAAGGATTTTGATCCGTCTCCTCATTTTAACGGACTCTATTCGTCCGAGATGCTCATTATTTTGAGGCGTGCTGACCGATGCTGCCAAAATCAAGTCTCGAATGCGGCACGACCTTTTCACTATCGGAATGTCAACATGGCCAAGCTATTAACTGCATCAACGTCGTTCTAGATTATCTGTAGTGGTTTCAGAGTAACCACAATTGCGTGCGGCTTGTAGGATCTGTGCAATTGGAGCTGATGCATGCATGAGCAGGGTACTACCACGCTATTGGGTCCACGGGTATCAGGTCTCAGGGACGTCAACTCCATTTATATTCTCCTTGGTTTGCAGCATTCTGCATCCCAAGAGGCCAAGAAACACTCAAGCTTGGCCTTTTTCTTGGGCTGCAGGCTTTTGGTGATAGTCTTAGCCGTTATGGACGGCTACAACTCCACGGCCTGTGGCGATAGCCTCTTTGGGCCCAGCGTTTGGACCGAGGGTTGTCGCGGTGGATTTGATTTCACCTGTGAGCACACCAGGGAACTTGACGTGAGCAATTGACTAACTGTGTCTCAGTATCTTTTCAAGAGAGTATCCTCAGCATCGTTCCATCTGCTATTTTTCTTGCAATTGCCGGCCCACGAGCCTTCTACCTCTTTAGAAGTCCAGACAAGACCAAGCGTCACGCGACATATACACCAAAGCTGGTAAGAACACTCTTGGTTGTCTTCCTTAACATTTTGGCTAAATTAAACTACTCAGATCACTTCCGCCATATACTCTATCTTGCAGGTGGTTTTAATAGCTTTAGTTCCATCCGCCAAGAAGCTCAATACTCGCTTCTCACTAGCTGCGGCCATTCTCAATCTCTTAGCAGCTTTCGCCATTCTTTTGTTGGCTCACGTCGAGCACGTCAAATCTGTTCGACCGTCATTCATTCTCACTGCATATTTATTTGTCTCGCTTCTATTCGACGCCGCTCGACTTCGTACAGAATGGCTCATGTCACTGAACATTGCGTATGCTGCAACTCTTTCAACCTCGACAATTTTCAAGTTGACCTTGCTTGTACTAGAAACGATTGAGAAACGCAAGATATTGATATCAAGCGAAAAGCCAATTTCAAAAGAAAGCACAAGCGGCCCCTTCAGCCGCGGGTTCTTTGTCTGGTTGAACTCACTCCTCTTCTCAGGCTGGGCTACTGTTCTGACTAACAATGACCTGCCTACCATCTACGAGAAGCTATCCTCAGAGAAGCTCGCAGTTCGTTTCGGAAAATCATGGAAGAAAGGTAGGATACCATAGTGAGATGAAGTCAACACCTCTAATTCGAGACTACAGCCACTTCGAAGAGCAAGAAACCTTCTCTATTTCTGGCAACCGTGACTGTCTTGAGATGGGAACTTCTTGGTATAATACCACCTCGTATTGGTATGATCGCTTTGAGTATCTCTCAACCCTTTCTTGTCAGCAACGCGTTACGATTCCTCACGATGCCCGAGTCTGACTCGACAATGAACTTGGGTTATGGCTTGATTGGTGCATTCGCATTCGTTTTTATCGGTTCTGCAGTATGATCACCCCAGGCGATGTAAGTACACCATGCTGACATTATATAGCTGCTCACAGCGTGGTACGAGCATCTGACATTCAGGGCTGGCGCCATGGTTCGTGGTGGTCTCATGATCATGATTTACAGTAAGATGATGAAACTTCCTACCGACGACCTCGGCGAGTCTTCAGCTGTCACACTCATGGGAAATGATGTGGAAACCCTGATCGAGAAACTTCACATGCTCTTGGTTGAATCCTGGGCGAACACTCTCACAGTTGGCATTGCTATGTACCTGCTGGCAGCACAGCTTGGTGCTGTTTGTGTTGCTCCTATCGTCACAGCAATCAGTGAGTAACTCTGTCTTCTGGTCCAATCAATTCTAACTGTGTAGTCTGCCTCCTCCTTACGGGTTCCATTGGCAAGATGATGATCGCTCGCCAGATAAAATATCAGAAGGCCACTCAGGACCGCATTAATCTTACTTCTGAGGTTCTCGGCTCAATGAAACCAGTCAAGATGCTTGGACTATCGGAAAGATTTAGCAGCCTCATTTCTCAGAAACGGGATGAAGAGATCAAAACCGGTAAACATTACCGCCTGATCAATGTTTATCTGAACTGTATCAGTAAGTAGTTCTGGTCTGGCAGATATTCTCTTTGCTCACTCTTTTAGCCAACTGCAATGTGGGAATGACTGAAGCAATCACTTTTGGCGCGTATGCCCTTGCGGCAAAGTTCGGAAACGGTGAACCATTCTCTGCAGCCCAAGCTATCACGGCGTTGTCTATCTTGGGTGTCATGATGGACCCTCTATCGCATCTTCTTGGAAGTATCCCAGGATCTTTCTCAGTCTTTGGATGCTTCAGAAGAATGGAAGATTTTCTCAATTTGGAAGAGCGAATTGACCGCCGCCAAGTTAATGGCCGCGTCAAAAACACTTCCAGATCATCTTCGGAGAGCTCGCAACCCGTCCAGGAAACCATCGAGGCGACTCCATTGAAAGATATCCCTGTTGGAGCCGATGGAAGTCGAATCGTGATCGAGGATGGCAACTTTCTCTGGGGCGAGAAAGCTGTTCTTCAAGACATCAACACAACTTTCCCGAGTCACAAGAATGGATCGCTTACCATGCTTGTTGGTCCGGTTGGTTCCGGTAAATCGAGTCTGCTGAAGGCTATTCTGGGCGAAACAACGTCTTCTATGGGTAATGTGTCTCTGGACGCATCAGAAGTCGCATTTTGCGACCAGACTCCCTGGGTTATGAATGCGACAATCCGTGCCAATATCATCGCAGAGTCCAAGGGATACGACAGCGCCTGGTTCGAGACAGTCATCAATGCCTGCGACCTGGCCATCGACTTAGGACGGCTTCCTAAAGGAGACCTTACCCAGGTTGGCGAGCAAGGAGTCAAGTTGAGCGGTGGACAGAAGCAACGAATTGCTATAGCTCGTGCCCTATACTCCAGGAAGCCTGTGGCTATCTTTGATGATGTGTTTAGTGGGCTTGACAAGGTGACTGAGCAGATCATCTTTGCTCGCGTCTTTGGAAAGGGTGGTCTTCTTCGAAAGAATGGCACTACTGTCATTTTGGCTACACATGCAGGTACGTTATTACTAATGAATCATGCCTCAGTGGTTTGACGTCCTTTTAGTGAACAGGCTCCCGGAGTCTGACTTTGTTGTCGTCCTTGAAAAGGGCGGGAGACTTGTTGAGCAAGGAACTTACCATGAACTGCGATCCGGAAATGGATATATCCACGATCTTGACATTTCGAGCCACGACGATCACGATGACCAACCTTCTGCCGAGACCAAACCTGTAGAGGAGAGTGACAAGACCGACAACAAGGACGCGGTTGAAGATGAACCGACTGAAGTGCCGAGTGATCGAAGCGTGTTTATGTACTACTTCAAGGCTAATGGGATACATAACATGCTCGCCCAGATACTCCTTATCGCCAGTGCAGGGGTTATTACGTCCTTTCGATGTAAGTTCTCTATTGAATAAAATCTACACACTGCTAACCTGTATCAGATGTTTGGGTCACTTGGTGGGGTGATGGAAAAGTTCGTGATAGCAGAGATATTGGCTATTGGCTCAGCATATATACCGTCCTGTCTGCCTTCGAGGGCATTCTTATTACGCTTGCCATTGCGTGGGTGAAACTGACGGTAAAAGTGCGACCTTTACTGACAAGAACCCAGGATGTTCCTTTTGGTTTGCGGACCCGTTAGTGGAAAATTGCTTCATTCACGACTCCTAAACGCTGCTATGGGCGCTCCCCTATCCTTCCTTCACAACAGTGCGGCGGGATCTCTGATCAATAGATTCAGTCAGGATTTGCGCCATGTTGACATTATTCTCCCTATGGCCTTTTCCATCTTCCTC
This sequence comes from Fusarium oxysporum f. sp. lycopersici 4287, assembly GCF_000149955.1. Taxonomy (NCBI): domain Eukaryota; kingdom Fungi; phylum Ascomycota; class Sordariomycetes; order Hypocreales; family Nectriaceae; genus Fusarium; species Fusarium oxysporum. The sequence continues at coordinate 1,343,508 of NC_030989.1, read as the reverse complement.
TTTGGTGAGATATATCTATGCATTATGGTTGATGCAAGCTAATATCCATTACAGAGGTTGCTGCATGCTTTGGTGCTGCTGGTCTTGCTATGGCAGCTGTCAGCTGGTTTGCCATCTCGATTCCATTCGTGATCGTTGTGCTTGCCCTTATCCAGCGTTTCTATGTCCGAACATCCAAACAACTCCGTCTTCTGGAGTAAGATAAGCGTGATCCTGAATGGTTCAATATTGTTACTAACACATTGTTTAGGATCGAACACAAGGCGCCGCTGTTCTCACATTTCCTCGAGACCATCGACGGACTGGCCACAATTCGAGCCTTTGGTTGGATTCAGCCGTATACTGACAAGGCGCTGAGTCGAATTGATGATGCCCAGAAGCCAGCTTATCTTCTCAACTGTATTCAGCGATGGCTGACTCTGGTTCTGGATATGGTGGTAGCATTCTTGACGATCATTCTCGTGGTTTTTGCTGTAACCCTCCGCGAAAAGATTGATCCTTCACTTCTGGGTATCGCGCTTGTCAACATGATGAGACTTGGTACCAACATGAAGGGTATTATTCTCAACTGGTCGATCCTCGAGACATCACTGGGCGCTATTGCGCGTATTCGTATGTTCTGTTCTTCTGCACCAAATGAACAAAAGACAAACGAAGACAATGAACCAGGGGAATTGTGGCCGAGACAAGGCAGTCTTGAAGTCAAGAATCTGGATGTTCAGTATGAGTAAGTGGGATCTACACCAACAAAGGCTTTGTCCAATGTGTTGACTCTATAGGCAAACTACTGAACCTGTGCTACGTGGGCTTTCGTTTAGCATCAAACCCGGACAAAAGCTTGGTCTTTGCGGTCGAAGTGGAAGTGGAAAGAGTTCTTTCGTCCAAGCCCTTCTCCGCATGGCAGAGATCGTCAATGGCCAGATCACTCTTGATGGACAAGATATTTCGACGGTACCTAGATATTTGATCCGCCAGCGTTTAAGCTGCTTGACGCAGGATCCATTTGTCTTTGGCGATACCATCCGTGCCAATCTTGACCCATGCAATACGGCGTCAGATGATGAGATCAGAAGCGCCCTCGAGCGAGTTGGTATCTGGTCTGTCATCGAAGCCAAGATCGACGACAATAAGGATCCTCTTGATGAGAAGATGGACGAGAACGTTTTGTCTCACGGTCAGCGCCAGCTTTTCTGTCTTGCAAGAGCGTTATTGAAGAGAAGTTCACTGCTCATTCTTGATGAGCCGACAAGCAGGTAAGCCATTTCATCAACCTTGAACTTTTCTTGTTTCTGACACCGTTTGTAGCGTCGATAAACAAACAGATGCAAGGATGCAAGAGGTCATCCGTACCGAGTTCTCGGACTGTACGATTATCATGATCGCTCATCGCATTGATACACTGCTCGACTTTGACAAAGTTGCCGTGTTGGACAAGGGTTCTTTGGTTGAGTTTGGAGCCCCTCAGGAGTTGTTGAAAGACGAGGCTGGTGCATTTGCCAGATTGTACCGGGCGAATAAGGGGAGGAAGACTGAGGAGCAGTGAGTGTGTGACGCGTTTGGGGGCGGATTGTTTTCCACTGTAGCACTCCAGTCCTAATTCAGAGCCTGCTGCTGTGATCAATAATGTTTCGCGCCGGTGATTCTACTGGTTGAAGACAAACGATATAACTGAATCTCTGTCATGGACATGCACCAGGCGAATCACGGCCTCTAGTGAAGAGAAAAGAAGAGCAGTATAAGTTCATTCCCTCCCACCCATTCTGCCCTTCACTCTTTTATCGCACCATCAACTTAATCTCTCCGCTACAATCACTAGGTCGACTAAAAATGTGCCAAGGGGTCATCTTTTGGGCACGGTGTCCTGTCTGCCGCATCCGACACGAAGTATCGCGAGCATATCGCCCCATGTGCGAAGAAGCTGAGAACACAGACCTGTGTACTTACGGCGCTTGTTTTTTAGGCGTCGACTGGGTATTCCGACAAATCAGTCCAACTGGATGGGGTTGGGATCGATATTGCAGAGAGTGTAGGCCTCCTCGATGTAGACGTACTTCACGCCTGAATAGGAGGCTCGACAGGACTGGAAGAGGGGTGAGGGTTCATAGAGTTATCTATGCGCCACCTGGGTTGAGTAGACAGAGTAACGAGGATTTGGAGATTAGGCTGGAAGAGCAGTGAGATACTATCAGATCGATAGGGTAGAGTGGCTTGTTCCAGACAGGGTTCAACAGGGGCTAGTTTGGATAGTGGCAACTGGGCATCATCTCCAAAATATGATATGTCTGTTGCAAATTTCAATTCACAAATTAGATTATGGTATTGTTCTAGACTTACGCGGCGTCATCACGTTATGTTCTGGTGTTATTTGTTCTTTTTCGATATTGTGTAGTCAATAGAACACGTATCGATTTATCTGTATTCTTTTCGTGATAGATCATACAGAGCGTCTCATATTCCTGTTCCTATGCTATTACTGTTCTTTGTCTGTACAATCGGTTGTGAGTCACGGACGCCTCGTAACATATACGAACAAAGGATCTATTCGCATTATGAGGCGAAAATGTTCGGTTGGCTTTAGAACGTTCGCTGTCTTGAACTATTGAATATGGAGCTGCTCCCTCTCCGGTGAGTGACTGTTGCTACTGCTATATATTCATCCTCAAAGCCATTACTCTTCCAATCCCTTCCACAATATTACAAATCTCAATCCAGGAGGAACAAAAGAAACGACCCAAGATTTTTACCAATTCTTTCATCAACTCTATCATCAATCAGCAATCATGTGCGAAATCAAGATCTGGTGTCGCAAGTGCATCGTCTGCCAACGTGTCGATGAGATCGAATACTCCAAACATCAGGATGGCTGTGGATCATGCGATGTAATTCGCACTACTCTGCCTGACCAGTCTCTCCAATGTGCAAACGAGAACTACCGTTGTCGAGGCTGTCGATCCAGACAGGCTTATGAGAGTCATCAACTCAACAACCAAATCATGGAGGCTCGCGAGGACAACAAGTATGGGTATTCCAGGTAAGCAAGTTTCCTAATAGAAAATCAAGGTAGGAAAGTAGATCATGTGATGACATTGCCTTTTGGTGTATCATCACGGACATAGTATCACTCCAATACAGTATCACAAGTTGCCTTTGAACACTACTAATTCCACCATCGTGCAGTGACTCAGAATAAGTCTAGAGATTTCCAGTGACTTACAGGCCCAATTACACCCTGATTCACCGTCCCTAAGTGCAAACAGATTCATCATGGCCGCGCGTCAAGGCCGTTTGTTCTCTGAATGACCTTCCCATCTCGTCTCTTTTCCAATCTTATAAATACCTTTTTATCCCCTATTCCCCTTTCCTCTCTCATAGATAACTCATATCCTCAATTTTGCTTTTTCTATAGATATTATCAGCGTGTCTATCCCTTGCGAGATCTCTCCTTCGGATCTTTCAACCTACCTACCTATACACCAACATGTGCCAAACGCTCGTCTTCTACCGAACCTGCGCGCATTGCGATGGCCAATTTCGCCTCTAGGAGACGGCGAAGTTGCTTCCAGATTGCGACGACTGCGGCACCTTTGGGCGAGGTGCTTGCAACGACGGTGTTACTCTGGCGCTAGAGCCTCACGCCGATGACCCTTTTCGCACGTTTGTCTGCGATGACTGCGGATTTTATAGACGGCGTCACCAAGCAATGCTCTGGTTCTCACGCATCAGGCTGTGGCCTTAGATGACGAGTTGCTGCGGAGCGGGCACCTCTGGAGTTTGCATGGTTGACTTCAAATCAATTCGTGTGGAAGACTCTCGACCAAGCAGATATTTTCATATGCGAACATCTCAACACTCGAGGGAGTAACAAGATAAGGGCTGTGCCCGAGAGCATCTCAAAGCTTATTCTCCCATCAACTACCGACTAATTGGATGCTTGTAATAATCTTGCACCTACATAAGCTAAGACAAGGCAGCTTATAAGATTCTCATATGCTGGTAGCTGACCGTCTACTCCATTCAGGGGTTCTTCGCCTTCATTGAAAAGACACACAGATCACAAGAATTTGATTTGATCAAGAACATATATCTTATGATGGAATAATCCAGCTGTTGCATCAGGACCGAAGTTTTTATTGTCACTTGAGAGATTGGCTGGGGGCTGTCAACTCAACTGGCAGGACTGGTCATGGATAGTGGTAGTACGAAATAGAACACTACCATAGAAATAGAACCCCTTTTTATCGAGTTTTCTAATACATTGATTTTGTTAGAATGAACCACGATTAATAGTTCTTGAGCCTATATTCATTCTACTTAGTATATATCTCCTTACACGAAACGAGCCATATACGATATCGTCGCACAATGTGACCCATATATGTCGGTGTCAATGGAGTTCTATTCTTTGAAACTATCATAAGTCTTTCTAAATATTGTCACTTCCATGATCCAATAATTAAACAATGGCCTAAGTTAGCAGTGAGACGGTTCATCCTTGCACCTTTTTTCAGTTGGTTTCGAGTTACACAACCAGTCAACCTCGTCGTCGTTTCCTATCAATTGCCCGACTTTTTGGGAAGCTATTGAATCCAGACCAAAAACTATCGTGTGACTCTTTTTTAGCGACTTGTTGGCGTTATTTCATGCCTGTGATCTCCCTGGCTCGTTGCATACCATCATTTTCTTCCACACGAGACTGATCAGCTCAAGGGGCTTAAGGGCACTGGAGCGAAAATCAGAACCAGAACAGCGATTCAAGAATATCATTAAGTTCTTTGCGTATAGCAATGATACATATAGTCCTCAGATAACTAACTAATGTTAGCAGTGTTTGGGGTGGCTACTTACAACATCAAGCTCCTAAGCCATTATGCATACCTACCATGGCATATCTTTGGATCCCTTTCTTGGAACACTGCGTTTTCTCTGAACGAGAAACACTTTATGGCTCGGCTTCAAGAGAATGTGGGATTCTTCTTCCAATAGCGTCGTGAAGCCTCTACGCCAGTGAAAGTGACCTTAATAACAGCCGAGATAGCGCGAGGCTATGCGGAGAGTCTTGCATTCCTTGTCATTCCGTAGAATGTGGTTATAGTATTGATATAAAATATCTTGCTGGTGAGCTGTTCACTGAAGGATCACCTGTCTTTGATGAGTTGGCGGAGGTTGCGAGACCATTGGGGCCAACTTTGTTTACAACATCTCGTTCGGGCGTAATATACTAGTGCGTGTAGTCGAGTTAAAGATTATGTTGATAGCGAGGTGAAGTCCGCCTGTTTACAATCCGCCCTTGAAGTATTGCATGAACCGTATTCCTCTCTAGGCAGCATGCACATGTCTCGTCCGGCAAGACGTCACGCCAAAGAAAGCTCAAAAACAGCTTGCAGTAATTCATAATTTCTATGTTATTTCCAACAATTGTATGACGGCAATGCTATCCAAAACACGGATCAACGCCTTGAATGATTAATATACAGCTGGCAATCTGCCAATCATGAAGCAACTCCCTAGCAGCAATGGCTACCCCTTTCGATCATGTATTTTTCCTTCTCTTACTCCTCATGACTACCCCACATTATCGTAACATGTAAGAGAGATCCGGCAGATCTCGAAGAATATTTGCGACGATCTCGTCGTCTTTAAAGGACTCAATGGCTGGTTTTGGTCGCGGAGGGACAGGTAGTGATACCGGCCGGGGCTTTTTAGGAGAGGCCATGTCTTTGAATGTGTCAAGTGGCGTAGGAGCTTGTAGCTGTTGGCTTGCAAACATCCCATCTTCCTTTGGCCTAACTGGCTTGTTGGAATCATCGAGCAAACCTAAACCCCATGAGTCCCATGTACTGGCCTTGTTTGCTTGCTCGATTGGTGATTTGGCCTTGTTAGATATCAGGTTTGCGGATGCAAGACTTGCCAAGGGCGGCCGAGGTGTTCCCAAATCAATTGTTGTGGATCTTGAATGATTGGGGATCAAGCTCTTCACAGGGGAAGCAGTCAAATCGACAGTAGTCGATCGAGAGTGGCTCGAAGCTATGCCTTGCAGCGCTGAAATGTTCCAGGGGTCCGTGGGCGATTGAGCGTGGTTAGGCGCAGAGCTTTGAGAAGGTAAAGGCAGAGTATCCGAAGACGGTCGGCCGTTGGTCACTATTTCAGATTGCGGTGCACTCTGGACTATGTCATCCAACGGACTTTGAGCTGTAATTGAGGGCTGACTGGTATGGTCTTTGATGTCATTCGAACTGGAATCCACAATCGCATCCATGGAAGTAAACCCGCCGTTTGTTTCAGCTGTGGGTGATGAGACCATGTCGCCCCAATCATCATCGTCATCATCTTCGCCCCAGCCTGCGTTTGTTGGAGGTTGTGCTAGAGGGGATGTCGGTGCTTGCGATACCGATACCGGTCGGTTTGTTGATAGAAACGAAGGAGGATTGAGTGGAGACTGTGGTTCCGAGATCGTAGGTGACGCTGGGAAATGTAAAGGTTGCGTTATAGAGATAGGTCGGTTTGTAGGTTTTAATGGTGTAGGCTTGATAGGAGAAGGAGGCTCCTCGGTGATACGTGGTCTTGGAGGAGATGCCAAAGGAGGTGCCTTTGTCTTTGACACAGGGGATGTTTTCGTGGCCTCAACGGGCGACGTTTCAACTGATGACCTCGGCTCACTTGTGGTCGAAGTGCGAGGCGCAGAAGAGGGTGCAGCAACAGTTGGCGAAGGAATGGGGTTGCTACCCCATCCAAACGCTGCAGCTGTAGGCGACGCGACGGTTCCTTTGGAAGCTGCTGAAGCCTGTCTCGAATGATTCTTCCTCGCCAAAAGTTCGGAGATTGAGATCTCGGTGGATGGCGCCGATGAATCCCAGTTGAAGATCTTTGCACCAGCTGCACCACCTCTTCGGCCGAGAACAACACGGCCCGTGATCGAGTCTTCCTCCATCCATCGCCTGACAATTCTGATTGCCTGTTCACGAACCTGGGAGTTTCCCCAACCAACGCGAACATAGTTTTCGTCGTCTCCCAAGTTGTGCTTCCGCATCGAACCAGGTCTCGACATAAGATACCATGCTTTGCGCTCCGAGATGGAAGTGAAGCTATCGTCGATAATGACATCAGGAATCGGCTCCGGGGATGGGAAGCTCGTTTCGATTGATGGGAAGATATCATCCAGCTTTGTCATGTCAATTGCGAATGGTTCCGATGGTGGTTTCGGCGGAGCTGGTGCTGGTTCTTTGGATGTCTCTTCATGGCTCGCCGTGTCAGTTGTTGTTACTGTTGGCTGTTCTTTGGAAACTTCAACTTCAGGTTGTTTAGCCTCGTCTTGCTGTGCCTCTTTCATGGGTGATTCGAAATCCGACCATGAGTCTGAGTCTGTCTGCCCTTGATCTTCATCCTTGGGTGACTCTGCAATTCCATTCTCCATCACATTCTCGTCTTGATCTAGGGTTTCTTCAGACACGATCTCGACTTTCGCGTCTGGCTCGGGTTGAAGTTTCGACTTCTCTTCCACCTCCGCCTCCATCTCCTCTTCTAGTCCAACTTCAAATTTCTCATTCGACTCTTCCTTCAATTCCTCCTCCGCCTCGACCTTCGCCTGTAATTCCTCTTCAATCCCATCTGGTTCGTCAACCTTCATGCCAATCGTGACATCCTGCACCGAAGCATTGTCCGACACCTTCCGCATGGATGGATCAATAGGCGAAGTACTATGGCTACTCTTTGCCATATCATCGTACATCTCCACCAACTCAGAAACCTTATTGGAAGGTTGTCGCAAAGCAGGCGGTCTTATTCCACGCTGTAAAGCTGGTCTAGGTACTCCACTCGGTGATTCCGGTCGACCTTCATCTTCGATCGGTAAAGGACTTAAGCTCCTATTCGAAAGCGCCGGGTCTGCTTGCTGCCAGATATCTGCTACGTTCTCTTTAAGTGACCGCGCAGGTGATGGTGTCCTCGTTGCAACACGCCCTACAATCGGTCGCAGTCCTTCACCGAGACTAATCGCTGAATCTCCGTTATCCTCCTTTCGTAATCGTGCTGTATCAAACGTTGGCGAGCGTCCCCATGGATCCGGGGTCGGCGATGGTAACCTCGAACCAGCTGGACTACCCCCCATGGGGCGCAAGCCAGGACTTCTGCCCCAGCGCGGGCTACTATCTTTACCCGCCTCGGCCCATCCGCCCCATGCATCATCATCTTCGTTCCATGGCGTATGAGCAGGCGAAACGCGCTGTGAACTGCCCGAGTGGTCTGCAGTGAAGTGCGCATGTGGCGGCGGCGCGGGAAGGTCTATCTTCGGTGGCTCGTCGTTAGTCCAAGGGGAACCCCAGGGATCCTCCATGCTGGGCGAGCGCACATGTCGCGCTGCCGATAACAGGAGAATAAAATGAGAGAAGTAATGTGAGCGAGTGATGTTATTGTGATCGATTTATCATTGCGCGCGGTCGAAGGAATGTGGTGAGGTAGCTCAAAAGCTTAGAGTTCCAAGGCACAAGCGGCAAGCTTTCGTAATCGCCTTCAAAATAGAGGCAGTGGGGAAAAGGGTTCAATGATTGAGCGGCACAAACCGAATAGATACAGATACGGTTTGGCTCGCGGCTTAGATATCGGCACGAGGCGTTGAGTTTAACGAGATGTAGAATAAATCGTCAAGTTGTTTTGGTTTGGAGGAACGAGGAACATTTCCAGAAACACGTCCACTATTATTCGTGGATCCTGAATCCTCAGGGGCGCGCGGTCCCCCAGGTCTCTAATTTGGCCCCGCAAGCTTCCGTCATCACTATCAGGAGCTCAGACAGTAATGAGACTGTTATTGCTTTGAATTTCTAAAACAGTCACTAACTTTAACACAATGCAATAATTGTTGCTAGATTGGTAATCCTTTCACTAACTCGAATAGTATGAGGGTATCTACTCCATGTCTATCGCATGCAATATCAGATACCTCGACATCGTCCTGATGCTTGCTGTAAAATTGTACATCAACCTCCTTTTTCCATTCCAATCAATTCCATGAAGCAATCCCAAGCAGACCTGTCACTCCGACGCTAATATTCAGCCAAAAATTATCATGTCGTTCCGATTCTCCCAGTCAATACTCATGAGGCAATCTCATGTCCACTCTTCAGCGCCCACTCCTTGGAGCGCCCTTTACCGATCTTTTCTGCTACCAACTCTACAGTATTCTTCACCTCAGTGCGAGACACGTCGTCCCGAAATTGATGGTAGAGAAAGTCGATAATTCCAACCTTGGATAAAGCTTTGTTGCTCAAAATAGCTCTCTTCACGTCATCAAGTAGCTCAGACTTGACGAGCTTTGGTGCATCACCACCAGTGTTGCCGTTGCTGCCTGTCAAAGCTGAAAACGCATTCGCAGGCGTAGGAGGAGGGGGCATCTTGCTGTTACCATCAGATGCCGCTGTGGTTTTCGTAGGCTTGAGTATCTTGTTCTTGACTTCAGGTTCCCAATATTCCGTTGAGAATGGATCAATACCCCAGGTTTGCTGAAGTCCATCTGGAAATAGGTCAATATATGCTCATTCCACTCAGGTCCAATTGAGACTTACCATGCATGAACTCCATCCTGTGGTCGTAGATAACCTGATTCGCCACGGTGTTTCCATTCTCAAAACAGATCCCGGTGCTGTCTGGCTCAATTGTGTTTGCAAAGATTCGTCGAGATAGACCAGCATCTTCCGAATCATCGAGAAACTCATCCATGTCATCTTCGTCGTCCATCTCCTCTTCATCATCGTCAACATCGAGATCCTCTCCTTCTTCTTCCTCCTGCCACTCAGCTTCCGAATCATAGTCGTAGTCAAGAGGCAGTCGTCTTGCTGTTGGCGTTCGAGCCAGCTGGCTCATGTTGAGCTTTCCAAGTACGAATGGCTTGAAAGTCACGGTTCCATAGTAAGGGGGCCGCACGTCTTGTGAAAACGAAATCACCTTCATGGGCACCTTGGAAAGCTTCTGACGGGTGTCTCGCATGATCTTATCAACATGCTCAGGACCCGCGTTTTCCGCCTTTTCTGTCTCTCTGTAGACTTGCTCCATGATGTGCTTAACTGGATGATGGAGCACGCCTCGTTTTCGAGGCTTGCTAGGCAAAGAAAAGAGTCGAGTTGGGTCGAACCGAGAAGGATCCAACTCTCCAGCTCGTTGACCACCAACGCATTCATCTAGGATCTTAGATTTAACCTCGCGTGTTTCGGTGTCCATCTCAGGCCCAATATGGGCAATTCGTGTGTTGTCCTTGATGAAAAAAGGCTTAAATATCTTCTCGTATTCGTTCCTTGGTGGTTCGCTCGCAGGTTTTGCTGGGCTAGTGTCTCCTGACGTGGCATTTTTAGGGTTGAGGAATGTCGACAGTCTTCTTAGGAGTGCTCGGAACCTTGAAGAAGGAGCCGAGTGTTCGTTGCTGCCGAGCCTTCTTTTCCTCTTCCTCTTCCTTTCGCTTCTTCTCGTCGTCCCTGCGTTTCTTTTCCTCTTCCTTTTGACGTCGTTTCTCGTCACGTTCTTTAGCTTTAGCTGCCTTCTCAGCTTCAATCTTAGCTTTCTCAACTGCTCGGATAGCTGCTTTCTGTTCACGTTCTTCTTTGAGTCGAGCATTCTCCTTCTCCTTTTCTGCCTTCTGCCTGGCATTTTCCTTTTCCTTCTCGGCTTTTTCAGCAGGCGTCAATTTCTTTCTTTTTACCAGAGTGGTAGCAGGTTTCGATGTCGAATTGATAGTCGTCTGTGTGATTTGTGTCTTGGCTGGTGTTTGAGGGGACGGAGACCGACGAGGAGGAGTGCTTGTACCAGGATCACTCAGTTCTGATGAAGCTGGCGATGGGGCTCTTTCCCCAGATGAAGCGGAAGACAATGCTACGGACAATTAATACTTATCACAACTGATGCGCTCCCCAGACTTACCAAATTCTCCATTTGGTCGATCAGAAGCCAAAGACGGCAACTTGATGTCTTCTGCGGTGTCTATTCCATCATTATTTCCCATGAATTCATCGTGACTTCTCTTACGGCCAGTAGCCTCAGATTCTTGAATGTTCGGTGAAAGTTCGTAGAGGGGCATGGTGCTTTATTGCGAGCTGATCAGCTCAATTTCGATTCGCTCAAAGCGAAAGGGTTGTCGTGTGGTGCGAAATATGACGGTGATGATCAGTAACGGTCTTGAGAAAGGTGGTTGTTAGGTATCGTGAGTAGGAAGAAATCATGCGATTAAAGGTCAATTAAAAAGAATTAAAACAAAGGCACAATCATTCCACTTGATAAAGCTTTGTTTGAAGCCCGAGGTTGTTTGGAAAGATGTGAATAATCTCTTGGGTAGGTGCAAGAGATCCGCAGGTGGCATGAAGCAACCAAGTTGAAAGGGAAGCCTCCTCCCCAAAGGAGACCAAAGTTAATGGAAAGCGCGACCCGACGCGTCGATTTGGCGCCCTAATCTTTAAGTGGGCAATTAAGAAACGCGCTGAGAGGTGACAGGGAAGACGCGGCTAAGCCTCGGCTAGGTGAAATTCCAGGGTATCTGTGGCTGTGCCCCGCGTGGCAGCCGGAACGCCTCAAGCGCCTGCGGCTAACCTGGTAATTCAACGATCGACATGCCCATTTCGACAAATTGCCATCCACACCCAACATGGGGATCCCCAGTGATATCATTAAGGGGGCCCGATCTCGTAACAGCAACCGAGAATATACGATTGGCGCCGCTAAGGGACCAGAGTGAAACGACCAGACAACCAAGTGGACGGTAACGTCACTGGAGCCCTGACATACATAAGAGTTTACCAGATGTGGACAACACGAGAGGGAGCCGATCTTAATTAGATCCACAGAAAATTCAACTTCACAGGGAGTCAGGGACGGAACTGTCATGGTTGTTTGAAGCCCCTTGTTCTCAGATGAGATCATGGGGTGGTATCATTAAGCATGCTTTTATCTTGAATCCTGGCTATAGTAGAGGGCAGAGGTATCTTCAAACATTATCGGTATGTCAGTCAACGACAGTGGAGTCCCCGCTCCAGATGCACACTTCGTCCATTCAAGAGGTGTAGAGATGATAATAGCGAGAGATTGGAAAAGGAAATTCGTAGGGTGTGGCGTCCCTGAAAATGATAGGTAGTGTAGAAAAGCAAGCGGTAAAACAATGCTGGAACGCCGACCAATGCAAGCCACCTCCTGATACGAAGTGTGCTGTAACGAATGATGGAAAAGAAGCCTCCTCTTGGCTCATGGTGTCATGATATAGTGATTTATAGCCAGTTGGAGTTTGTGTCGCGTGAAATATCACCTTAATCAGGGTTGGCGATGAAAAGACGGCCAGAGGTAAGGGTAGATGTTCGCTCGTCCACACTTCCACGTCTCCTCAGCTCATCAGCTGACTTGACACTCTTCTCTCGAGTAAGGGCCGAGTGCATGAGAGAGTTGGAGGCCAATCTAGGGGCATTGCTCAACTCTCCCACATTGTCGGCGCGTTCACCACTGCTGCCACTCGCCATGCTGCGAGCCTTGCCGCTGGCAGCGTCATCGACAATGTCTTCAGGTGTAGCCTCCACCAAGCTGCCGGTGCGTTCAGGTGTGTCACCAGGACTCCACCTTCGGCTATGCTGGCTGCCCATGCCTCCTGATGTGCGGTAGGCAAGGTTTCGGCGGCTGCTGGTTGTGCTGCTTCGTCCGCTGCTCCCCGTTCTACGGTGATGAGGGCGGTTTCCGGCGTTTTCGTCTTCGCTGCTCTCAGCCTCAACTTCAGTAGCGCTAAGTCGCATTGGCACACCGCCAACACCAACATGGTTCTCGCCAGGAGCGTAGCCGACAACTGGGTTCTTTCCATGATGTCGAATCTTGGGAATCTTGGCGGCGACCTTATTTGTAGTACTGAGGCCGGTGCTTGTTCTTGCTCCGGCTCCACCGGAAGCACTGCGTGATCCACCAACAACCTCGAGAGTTGCTCGCACCTGAGTCAGCAGATGTTCTAGTAGCACGAAATTCATCGAGTGTAAGAATGGGAGCGATCACCCCATACGGTGCCCTTTTGTTTCCGGAGAAGGACGACATAGCTGGAGGGTTGGCTGCTGGCTCCGCCTGAGCGGCTAGATGTGGAGCGACGAAGCTCGGATTGTGAGGAAGAACGGTAGGCGGCAGGAGGAGGAATGCTGGAGGCGGTGCTGAAAGTATTCACAGAAGGTGAGCGACGGTTCTGTGAGAGATTGGGGCCCGGTTGGGCAAGGTGAGAAGTTTGAAATTGCATGGGAAAGGCGGTTGAGGAAGTGGTTCGTGTTCGAGAATGTCCATAGCCGACTGTCTGGTCGATAGGCCCTCTCATGGCCTGGGGTTCCAACATGACCAACAGGACCAGGCGACGTCGAGGGGGGACGCCAGGTACTTTATGTGTTTGCTGCTCGCGGGTAGCGGCGTCTGTCCGAGAGTAGGGAGAGAGTTTGACCCCGTCGGGCGCGGCTGGGCGGGTTATAGAGGGAGCCGAAAAAAGTGAGACTGAGCTGAGTAGCGCGCCAGAAAGCGGGGCGTTGGAGCCAAAAGGCGAAGGATGGGAGTGAGAGTGTGACGAAAGCAGTGAGTAATAGAGATGCCCCAAGTATCGTGAGTATTGGAGGTGTATATATGAATGTACCAATATGGGCAGATTTGGTGTTTTGTTGTTTGTATGTGAGAGAAGAAGAGAGAGCAAAAGTGGATGGTGGGCAGAGGCGCCGACTACCTAAAGAAGGATTTCGATTTCCCGTCAGTGAGCACTGGCAGTGGCAGCCAAGCAGTCCAACGTTGCATGGGCCACGGAGGGGAGCCAAGCGGAGGGTACCTTAGGTTAGGTGAGGTCCGGGTGGGCTTAGTGGGCTCCAGCGCTAGTGGGTGGTCGCCTGCAGGTGGATCACCGCTAGCAGGCGGACACTTTCCATGAGGTGAACATGGGCATGAGGTCAAAGGGCGAAGCACGTTCAGCGCGAAGAAATGTGCTGGAAGCGGCCGTCTGTACGGGAATTGAATGTACCTCTATGATGCCGAACTGGAGATCGTCAATTCTTGGCCGCCGAGACCAGCTGTCTTGGCCTATTGCAAAGGGCCATTGGTCTCCGGGTTAGGGATATTACAGGACGCAGATTGGAGTTCAATTCTGGCCGGAAAGGAATTGATGTTTCGTGATGATTGCTTGTGAGAAAGGGAAGAGAATGTGGAACATGGGGTGTTATCGTGACTGAGGCTGGTGATGCTGCTTCACTCTTGTTACATCCGTCTCGTCACCGACGCTTCCCATTAATGCTGAATAACTTGATTTCTATCCAATGCCTTGGCCTGCAACAGATTTGTTGGCACGTTATTAAAATGCTGGTCCTTAATCGCCCATCATCAACCTCTTACATCGTCTCCTACACTCCCCAGTTTCAACTCCAACTCGAGCAACTCGTGCTAGAACAAGTCAGCCCTGGCGTCCCCCAAACGTGGGCCAGCTGAAGGCACACCACCGAAGAAGAGCCTGGTGCGCTATCCAATCAGACCCTGCAATCGACCGTGATGTCATGTTCTTGCATGCAAGGCCAAGTGGGTAGACACTAGCTAAGGTTGACGTCGACAAGGCCTGGTCTGGCCGGGCTGCTCTAACTATCCTCGTACTCGTCTCGTAGGGCAGCAGCCGCTTGTTGCTGAGGCGCTTTTGTCTCTCATTCTGAATTGAACTGAACCAGACTAGCATTGCATTAATTAGCAGATAAGCGACGGGAAAGAAAATAATCAACAAGTGCGATGACTGGGGTTGTCGTATTCTCCATATCGCAACCAACCGTGATTTGAATTAAAGTGATTCACCTTTGCAAGAGAAATAGTCAACTATTCCATTGTTTCTTGGTTAACTCGCCATCGCCTCTGTAGAGTCTCTCAACTCACACACCCCTGCAACAAATCTGTAGCGGCTGACAATGCGTCAAATAGCATGCCACGCCCGCCAGGGAGGCCATTTGCATGAAGGGACGCTGACGAGACCAACAGTCAGGGTGATGTGAGCATCTCGAGACATCTAAGACGATGTCACTTTCATTGTCACCCTCGCAGAACTGAAGTTACTGGACCGACGTGGGAGCACCTACTGCAGCACACATTGAGCCGCGCCAAGAATTGCCCTTCTTTTGCAATCCCTCGATCCAGATGCAGGTGGGGGTTTGGGGTCACTTTTGTGTACTTGCAGCATAGTCATCAAAGACAAAATCCCGCGAAAACCTGACTTTTTAGTAGATCGTCTTTGTTGAAACTCAGCTGCCATAAGCGGTTGGCTCAAACTCTCGTCTCTCTCACAGCAGCTGCAGCCAATTTGTTCTCAATACTTGAAGGCATCCAAAGAAACCGTTCCAGTAGAGGCTCTCCTTACGCTTGTGCCCCGCGTAAAGGGTGCCGCAGGAATTCGATAACGACAAAGAAGCTTCAGAACTGGAACACATGGCCCAACACAAAAAAGGGTAGCACGAGAAAAGCCGATGTGACCCTTGAGGAACAGTCATGCCGCCTAGTCAATAGCAGGGACAGCTTGGATTGGTCAAACGCACAAACATCGGCATGGTGATTCATTATCAAGCCCACGTTCATTTGCATTGTTACTCCAGATAAGGGAGGCTAATGGGAAAACATACCATCAAGAAATTACAGGAGCCAGCTTCATTGAGACAAAATCCAGGCACAGCACCATCAGAGTTGATAAAGGTGTAGAGCCTTAGCTATTGGATGGACCCCGAAAGGCATGGGCTTCAACTAAATTCCCATGTGATCCAATCGTCTATTCAAGCGAATGTCATAACCATGTATGCAGAAAGTTCCTAGACTCGAAAGGGCTTCCCAGAGGGCATTTTGGCCAATCCCAATACCCATGGGCCTTGAAGTAACTTCCCATCCATAGATCCAGTGCAACCTCGACCTGCGTGCAGGCGGCCGCAGTACAAACATAATACATTTTACAGCCAACCCATCGCTCGGGACCGAGAATTCAGTTTGGCGTTAATTATATGCGGGAAAATTCGATTTGACAACTGGCGTTCAAGGGTGAGGAATATCACAACGAGTGGCTTTTGGGGCTTGTTTGTCAACGGCTGTGAGAAGATGGCGTTCATAACAGTTGATGGCTTCACTGTAATTACCTCCTCCATATTTTACCGACAAATGCAATACCCTTGCATCAGCAGAGAATACCACCTACAGTAGCCTAGGTTTACAAGACCTTACTCAGACCATGCGTGGAGTTCATGTAAGCGCATTGGTGAGCTTCCCTACAGATTGACCCTTGTCGAAGAAAAAGAACCCCTCCGTGGTGTCGGATGAACTGATGTTTTCTGGTAGGAATTTTGGTGTACAACCTCGCTTCTAAGATATGGATCTCATCTCAGTTGTTGACTCTTCTCTTCTATTCGCTTCTCTCAATCAAATCTCGACCAAATCATCTCCCCGCTTTCTCTTTTGCATATAGCGCAGCCCTGTAAAGCTGAGCTTAATCTAAACTCTCTCACCGGGTTTTAGACCTGGTGCAAGGACAAGTCTTATCTTTCAGTTGATTGATTGACCGTCTCTGGCTCTGGCTTTTCAGCCCACTCTGCTGCTGTCCTTCAGTTCAGCTCCGTTTGACTCCGGGGACTGGGGAAACTGCAGGCTTACATAGACCGGCCCCGACCCCAAATGCAAGGATGAGCAGCGGGCGGGGCACCCATCGCATCACCGTAATCGTTGTAATGTACTGACTGATCAGTGAGTACCATTGTGGATATCTCTCTGATCTGTCAAAGGCTTCATTTGATAGGAACCGAAGCAAGTGACCTTGACGTCTGATTCATCAGATCATCCCGCATCTGCGTCAATCACCAATAAAACCCAAGTTATCGATGCTGCACCGGTCGATATATCGGGCAACGGATCGGAAAATCATTCCCATATTTCTGATCCCATTCATCATCCAATTGACCCTGACCAGACTTATACAATGCGCTGTTAATTAATTCATTAGAAAATATCTCCATTTCAAGTCACGTCACGTAAGCGTCAGCCCCATCCTGATCCTTTCCTTTCTAGGCGCCGATTTCTCTCCATTGGAAACGGCTTCACGTTGTCATCGATAAAAAAAAATGTCCCGAAGCCACAACTTACAATTGAGTTCTGGTTAGTTGGTATCCATCCGTTCTCGCTTCGCAAGCGCGCGAGGTTCTCCACGTTAGACGTGGGGTGCCATTCGGCCATGACCGTGTGGGCTGGCTGCTGGCTGCTGGCTGCTGGCTGCATGCACCAAAATGAGTTGAGAGACGAGAACCACCACGAACACAACAGTAGCAGAAAACTTGATATAGTGTCGCCTTGGCCGAATTCTCTTTGGCCCTTTGGGCTTGTGAGGGAAAAGTCTCTAACAAAACTGATCCACAAAAATGCTCCGTACTACCGACTCGCCAAGAATATGGAGACTCAAATCTGCAGATGCAATGCATGTTCCATCTCTTCGAGCCGTGAGTGAGGGTCCTTGTCAAGGCCAAGGCTGTCAATGTGAAGAGCCTTGTTTCTCGTGCCGCCACTACACTTACAGAGATCCTCACGTCTTTTGATAATCTCATCTGGGAACCTGGTGGCGAATCTCATAGAAAAATCCTCAATCTCGGTCCTTTATCGTCTCTCAGACCTCTACTTGAGCGGATATCTGGTTGCCGAAAGTCTGGAGCGTTCGAAATCTGTCCGCGCCGCTCCAATGAGCCCAGCAAAACTTGAAAACTATCAAGCTAACCTTGCGCCTTGAGCTTAAAGCTTTTAGGGAGCCGCAATGGATGGACGGCTAAGGTTTAGCTGATTGGTCTGATAACTCGACCTTTCTCTCTTACATCACGCGAGATAAAGAGAGTGAACTGCACTACAGCAGTCAAAGCTCTGGTAATGTGCCTGAATATCCGTGATGGCTTCCTTGGTTTCCTGCTGCCAAGGCCCACAGAGTCTTCCAGTATCCTGGCACAACCTGGTCTCCGAAGCTTCCGCCAAGACCAATTCCGCGGATGAAACATCAGGAAGCGATAAAAGTCAGGAGACAAAAGAAAATCAGGGCCCATTGACAGCTCGCGATCTCGATCTCGCAGCTATCGTTCCATGATTTTCCGTTTCCAAAACTCACTTTCGGCGGGAGAATTCCTCCATTGCGACTAGGCAATCCCTGTCGCAAATCAATAATCCTTATTTCATGTAAATTGGCGTTCACATTGAAACTTTCATCAACCAGTGGAAGCTTGAGGAAACCGTCACGTTTTCCAGTTTGTAACACGGCGTCATGCAGGAATATCTGCCGGGAGTCTCAGCCCTTTCAGGAATGTGCCGTTCTGGAGGGTGTGTAAGAGAATTACAATCCCCACGTATAGACAAGGTACATTCCAACTTGTCATCGATATAACACTCTGTTTAAGTTGCAGGGCCCTGGAGCTTCGGGCGATGGGATACGCATGCAGTATCGTGAGGATGCGATTTGCAACATAAGCAGGATTAAGGTGGTAATATCGAAACGCCACACAGAATAACAAGTTTGGCTTTCGATGTTGGTTTTGAGGGTTTAATCCTTTCATGATCATGAGTTGGCAATGCTGACCTATGAACTCGAATGAGCTTAATCGAAGGCACCAGGAACAAGGAACAAGGCACCACAAGGCTGCAGCTTAAACAAGCAACCCAATATCGATAAGCCGTGTGTTGTTCGCTGAGTGGTCATCGAAAGCCCATACAGGCCTCAAGCTTTACAAGTCCAGTCTGCAAGCTGCAGTGACGTACTGTCACACAAGTTTGTCCGGGGATGCAGTTCCGCTTAAGCTGAAAAGACGCCCATGCCATAAGCACCTAGCCACATGTCAAGCCTTGGTACGTGCATGGTAGCTTGAGGTACATCTTCACGGGAACCAAACTCGGCTGAGAGACAAAACTTTCGATTCGCCAAACAAGTGTTTGTAGGTTGATGCGAGGTCTTACCTCAATCACACCGATTGATAGATAGTGTGGGTGAACGATGCGGGGAACACTGTTTCGTTTCTCGCATTGGCAACCGGAACTGGCATTTTCAATCTCCTTATTCGTCAGAGCTTCCACGGTTGTCGTAATGGCATTGCTCTCATGATGCTACAGTTTGTTTACTTTCTACCCAATCGACTCGGATGTTCGGCAGCAATGCTGCGTTACCAGGTAAAACATGTCGATCAAAACAAATGGTTCTGAGTTTCACCATGATGTAATTTTTTAAATTTTTTTTTGGGTGATGCATTGGCTGAATCATGCGTTGTTTATATGTCTTGTTTATCAAAACATTCCTCTCTTTGTCATGACAATGGATTCTTGAGCGTTAAGCCGTTGATCCGGCGGCCCAGCCACCTCGAGGAACATGTCTTGGACGATACAGCACACGTGGTAATAATGAAATCATCAATGTCACTAAATGAAAGATCTGGATCGGACGGACCTTACTTAGTGGGTTTCTAGATGGGAGACTAGGAAAGTTCAAGCTCCTAGAGTCGATCAAGCGTTGAGCCGGTGCTTGGCGAAGAAGTCCATATAAGTCAAGTCTCTGTTGAGGGAGTAATAAACCCCTCAAATCTCGATACAATGAGGTAAATTTTGATGAAATATCTTACCTTTTTCAGATGGAATGAAGCATCCGGTGATAACCTAGTAGCCACGAGTGGGTATTTCCCAGCGCACCTAGGTGATGAGGCTCAAGACGACAATTGCAACTCGCCGGCGTGAGCTCCTCAGTTGCTTCGTCCTGATGGGGGACCATAATGTAACCACATATTAACTTTTCTCTCTAATTCGGTCTTGAGAAATTTCGATTTGTTCTTGAAATTTGTGTGTGTCAAGTCTTGCCGATTCGTTGTTGCACACGGGGTGGTTCCTGAGCACTATGAGTCAACAGTAACACAATGTGTTCAAAACTTCAGGAACATCATTTTTTCACCAAAGTTTAGGTCTGATCATTTCCTCTTTTGATGACCTTTCGATTAACACGTCAGCAAAAGCTATGTTTCGGCTGCGTTGTCCCTGATAGATCAAAGGTCGGCAGAGTCGGATACTTCACCGCCGGGCGTTTACTGAAGTGTTTTTCTAAACCTTTACAGGGCATAACAATAAGGTTCCTTTTGTAAGCAAGTTGTGTTACGCGTAGAATAGAATCGAGGGAAAGACAGAGCATATGTCACAACTTTAATTTTGGAATACACTTGGCATCTTCGGTAACAGTTTGGCAAGTATACGTAGATCCTCGCATCGTTGTGTTAGTCAAGAAGTCAGTTCTATCGCACTGCAATTGCTAAATATACATCGGAATACAATCAGATAGCTTTATGTAATATGGTAGTCTGCATCACCATTTGATGTGACAAGAAACCACATTAAGTTCAACGTTGAGATAAGTTTGGGTGCACACGTTGAACGTCAAACCCAGATATCAACGCTTGCGCCGCATAATTCTAAAATCGGATTCAAATCTTATGTGAGATCACCTTTCTTTCTCTTGTATTCCTAACGATCGTCGTTTATTCAACAACTCGATATCCAACCGCTGGGGGCGGCAACAATTCATTCGTTGGATTGAGTTGTAAGCCAGCTGTGGCCTCGGAACTCAAGTTTAGGTTAGCAGAATAAGGGTTAATTCGCCACAGTCAAATTCCTTAAGACTTGAAATTCCAAGCATCCTTTCCTTGGGCTATTATCATCATCATCTTTTACCTCAAAATCAGAACTCAATTATTTTGTGTAGGGTAATTCGGCACCTAATAACCCATGCTGATGCGGAAGACATTCCCCGTCTTGGCTAGCGGATTCGTTTCGTTTCTCTTTAGTGAGGACCTCGTGCATTGACGTCAAAAGCAATTCATTCGTTCATCTGAACTCAAAGCTCCTGACCCTAGTGGTCGAATTCATTCATGATCACCAGGGAGGGGCACGTTGACGGATTTGACGCGATCCAACAAATTTTCCACGAGCTTAATTAAGCCCAAGCTTTTTTGCCCCTAACTTCTTTAGCGATCTTCATCCAAATTTTAGATGCTGCAAGTTTATAGTCCTCTTATTGTTCGGCTGTGAGCAGCTATCATGAAGTTCGCCAAGGAGCTCGAGCGAGAAGCTGTGCCTGGTAAATACCCAAGGATTGTCTTGTAGATTGGATAAAAAACTAACTTTAAACGTGTAGAATGGCGCATCAAGTACCTCAACTACAAACAAGGGAAGAAGCACATCAAAGCTGTCGGTAGAGCTCTTGCTCGTGCAAATGGAACACCTCGAGGTCTTGGGCAGCTTCGCACAAGCACATTTGCTTCGCCTGCAACACTGCGACAACCGTTTACAAGAGAGAACACGGCTTTGAATTCTGCGACAATTCCATCGGTAGCAGCCGTTGCGCCCCCGAGGTCGATCCCCACGCCGCGAAGCAGAACCGCCGAAAACGAGTCCCTCACAGATTTGGGCGACAACCGACACTATGGAAGCTTTGTCAACACACCACCTGAGCCGTCGCCTTTGGCTGGCGAGACCAAACATGCCGAGTTTCAATTACCTGCGCCCGCGCTGAAAGTTCATGATCATGAGAGCGACCTCCCCGCTTCGCCTGCTACTGTTGGGCCCACCGAGGTGATGCGACGAAATATTCAGCGAATTGATCCTCGACGAACATCATCAGCCAGTGTCGTATCGACAATTGCATCGCCGGACGTAAACAACTCGACCAAGAAACCATCAGAACCTGGTGCTCAGGATTCACCTTCTCACCTCCGACGACTATTTACCCACCAATCAACGGCAAAAAGCGACCGCAGAGTTGATATCAACATGCAGAACTTCGACCTGGTTAAGGAGAGGGAGCGAGAGTTCTTTGACTTCCTCGATTCAGAGCTTGAAAAGGTTGAGAGTTTCTATAAGATGAAGGAAGAACAGGCTGGTCAGAGGTTGGACATTTTGAGAGTACAGCTTCACGAGATGCGCAACCGTCGAATTCAAGAGATGGCCGATGAGCGAGCCCGGGAGGAGAATCCCCAGAAAAAAGGAACCCATGATAGCGCCAATGGCAAGCTCAATGGGATCATGGATCCTATCAAGTCCAAGATATTCCCTATCGGACCCAACACGAAGGCGTTGCAGAAGATGAACACGACACCCAATATCAACGGTGGTGTCGTGGGTGACGCTGAGAGAGACTACATCCGTCGCCCGACCCAACACGAAGTCTCATATCGCACAGCAAAGCGCAAGCTCAAACTCGCACTCCAAGAGTTTTATCGTGGGCTTGAATTGCTCAAGTCATACGCAATGCTTAACCGCACGGCATTTCGAAAGCTCAACAAGAAATATGACAAGGCTGTCAATGCCCGACCTCCGTATCGTTATCTCAACGAAAAGGTCAACCAGTCATGGTTTGTCAACAGCGATGTACTCGAGGGACACATTCGTACGGTGGAAGACCTGTATGCTCGCTATTTCGAGCGCGGTAACCACAAGCTAGCCGCTGGCAAGCTCCGCAGTCTGAACAAGAAGCCTGAAGACCAGTCAATTGGCATGTTCCAGAATGGTCTGCTCATTGGCACTGGTGCTGTGTTCGCGATCCAGGGCCTTATTTACGGAGCACAACTGTTGTACGATGACGACGTCGAAGTACGCGTGCGGACGAGCTATCTCATGCAGATCTATGGAGGCTATTTCCTCATGCTCTATCTGTTCTCGCTTTTTTGCATTGACTGTTTAATCTGGAACCAGAACAAAGTCAACTACCCCTTCATCTTTGAATTCGACCAGCGGCATCATCTAGACTGGAGAGAGCTGGCTCAATTTCCAAGTTTCTTCTTCTTGGTACTGGGCCTCTTCATGTGGGTGAACTTTAGTAGATATGGCGACCCGGACATGTACATCTACTATCCGGTTATTCTTATCTTCTTTACTATTGTTATTTTATTCTTTCCTGCCCCTACATTGCTCTATAAAAGCCGGCGCTGGTTTGCATATTCTCATGTAAGTCTTCCCTCACTCATTGTTGAAAGCTGCTGACATGAACCAGTGGCGTTTGCTCTTGGCTGGACTCTACCCAGTCGAGTTCCGTGATTTCTTCCTCGGAGATATTTACTGTTCACTTACATATGCTACCGCAGTAAGTACAAAGAATCTCAACTGAAAACGAGCAATTACTAACAATCCCAGAATATTGAACTATTCTTCTGTTTGTATGCCAACTACTGGCAGAATCCGGTGCAGTGCAACTCTAGCCACTCACGGGCCCTTGGATTCTTGACTGCTCTTCCACCCATTTGGCGATTTTTACAATGCCTTCGTCGATATAAAGATACACGCAATGTCTTTCCTCATCTAGTCAACGGTGGCAAGTATACGGCGACTATAATTGCTGCTGTGATGCTGTCTTTCTACCGTATACATGATTCCAAGATGCATCTTGCTTTATTCATTACCTTTTCAACCATTAATAGTATCTATTGCTGTAAGTTGCTTGCCTCACTATTTGCAAACACTTCTGACAACCACCAGCTTTCTGGGATCTTTTTATGGATTTCTCTCTTCTTCAACCTAATTCGCGGCACTGGTGTCTTCGAGATATCCTTGCCCTGAAGCGACGATGGCTATACTACTTCATCATGGTGGTAGATCCTATCCTTCGATTTGCCTGGATCTTTTATGCCATTTTCACCCACAACACCCAGCACTCCACCATCGTCTCCTTCATGGTCGCCTTCATGGAAGTCACCCGTCGAGGCATGTGGACTCTCTTCCGCGTTGAGAATGAGCACTGCGGAAACGTCTCTCAGTACAAGGCCTCCCGCGATGTACCCCTCCCCTATAGAATCGAGCCCCTCATCGCTCGTGCCAGTATGGACAGCACCGTCGCCAGCCGCCAACCCGACGACACTGAAGGTGTTGCCTCACTCGAAACACCCTCCCGCCACGGCACAGCCGAATCCACCGCCGTCTCAGCCGGTCAAGCAGAAGAAGGCTTGTCTCGACGCAGAACAGGAGGAGTGGCGCCCCCACCACCCCCAAAACGCACATTCTCACGCATGCTTGCCGAAGCGCACAAGCAGGACTTTGAGAAGAAGCGCCGCCCTCTCGAACAGACCAGTGAGGACCCTGCTGCCGAGCTGGGACAATCCGACGATGAAGATGATGCCGACGAGGCTGTTAGTCTACTGGAGATGTCGGAGGCTGAAGATTTAGCACGAGCATCTTCGAGTTCGAGATACCGTTGATTTGGTTCTGGGCTGGTGCTCCATAGATTGGTTGCATACCTACCTGGTAAATTGTTCAGCATAGCTAGTTTAGATACCCCCATACATATGCTACACACATTCACATGCACATATATTGTTTCGATTGAATTGCTTTGGAAATGGACTTTTTATATTGTTTTCGTCTACGAGAAGCAATCAGAGCCTTTGTATTTTACCCCTGAGATCATCCGTCCCATGTTAGATATGTTAGACTTTACGTTAGCAACGTGCCTTCCGAGAGTCAATAGGCAGCGCCTGACCCTGACACTTACGTTAGTTTGTGAACAGTGGAAGGAAGGCGAAGCTTTCACGCCTATTCTCCAAGGCAATAGCATCTATTAGAGGGGAAGATCATCGTACAAATAGAGTCTACCATCAAAACGCATCTTATATCTCCCCGTGAGATTCATGTCGTTCATCTCTTTAAGCATTGCTAACAAGATCACAAAACGATTCTGAGAAGACGAAACTTTTTTGCAATACGCGTATAATCGAAGAAAAGGCAGAATGGCTCATCAGAGCATCGAGATGGCTCTTATTCCCATCAAGGGCGTCGAGCTAGAAGACTTCCATGGAGACTCCAGCATCACCACGTCTCGCGCACCCGATGCAATTATCACGCACTTCTGCCATCTAACATATCTTGAAAGACACGAACTAAGAGACCTGCTTATTGCCTGGCTCGAGGTTTCCCACAACACCACCGACCTTCTCAGCCTTTGCCCAATTACGCAATCTCAACGCGAGTCCTTCTTCTCCAGTATCTTCTCTGACTGGGAATCTTCCAAACCTCTCTACAGCCCAGAATACATACCTTGTGTCTTCACAGACGGAAAGACTGAAGTTGGCGTATGGAACCAAGATCTCCCAGTCTCGCGCGAGGAACGCAAACGTGCCCTAGAGAATGGTGAGCAGGAACCGATTCGTCAACACACAACAGCCAGGCAGGCTGGTCAAAAAGTGTTTATGATTCCTTCAATGTATAAGGATGGCAAGAAAATCGTGATCGTATTCCTATATATGGACGCTGATGACGAGTTTGGTGATCCAGAGCATGTAACTTTCAAACCACCTGGCTCGACTCGTGAAGATGCCTACATGCGAAGCATCAAAGATTACGACAAGAGCCAGGCTTCCCGGGTTCATAAATACAATCTCGAGGCCATAATCCACACTGCTCGCAAGCGAATCGTCAAATATGCCAATGACGGCGTTATGGAAGGTCGACTACCCGCATATACAGGCCACAGAGTCCCTGCCCGATTTGGTACAGATCCGATCTTGCCCAAAATTGAGAGTGGTGACGCCTGTTGGGAGACGTGATGCGCTTGCATCACAGCTTGCCCTGCGCCAGAAGCAATCATATCCTGAAAAGGGTTGTCGTGGGTTGGTCGATCTATGGCTATTATCCGACTACTTGATTATATGTCAATCTTGGCCTGGAACATGCTCCTCTTATGTCCACTACTAAAGTTTGATCTGAAGCTCCCGGAGCGGAGATTAATCACGACGATGGCGCAACCCCATGAAATCAATGCTTCTGGTACGCAATTTCTTCTGCTTGTGTATTTGATTACGATACTGAATGCGACAGATTGTATCGTGCGATGTTTGTAACTCATGTTTTGAGTTCTGCGATGACCAGGGTATTCGATGCTGGCTCACGGTCTATCTGTCATCAAGGGTCAATATGAAAATCGATAGCGATATGATATATATTGCTGTATGCTTTTGTTAACGGTGTCGCATTGGTGCATTGCTTCAGTGTTGTAATCGATTCTGACGGAATGAAGGGAGATGATTAATTGTTTCTGCTATAAAAAATAAATAAATAAACCCAGTGCTGACAGAAGTGCCCTGGTCATGAGTTTTCAAGGTTCTTCCAGTGGATATTAATATACTACCTTACCTAGATGCCTTATCTGAAGGTAGGTAATATGGTAAGTTCTTGTATTTCTGTTGTCCTTATCTCAACACATGACCCATGTTTGGCAGGTCACGCAACGCACTGACCAGGTAACCTAGGTAGCTCCGAGATCGTCGTTGTTATATGTAGCTCAACCTCGACAATATCCAACCAAGCATTGATAATCCTTACCTTTCACATTCCACCTTTCACCGATTCCGCCTTTCGACCTTTGACAACAAGTCTCATTTAATTCTCCAGCTTGCACATAGCTTCATCCCTTAAAATGACTCAGGTTACGCCTGCAATGCTGAGCGCCCGCGCTTCGTCACTATCGTTGCGACAACAAGCGCTATCGTCGTCAGCTACGCTCAACAACAATGCGACTGCGCCCCAAAAGACCGAACCGAAGCAAAGTTCCAAGAACTTCATCATTTCAGATATGAAGGGCCGCGATACGAAGGACAACCGTGTATGCGCATCTTGTATTACCAAGCTTGCGCCTGATGAAGTCGGCCAGGTCAACTGGCACCTTGAGGCCGGCCAGGCCTGTAAACTGTGCCAGGTTGAGAAGATGGAGCCTGAGTGTTTTACCAAGCCTTTCTGCGACTTTCTTCGGGAGAACCCTACGATTTTTCACACCGTCGATTACTTTGAGAACAAGCTGAAGGCGCTTGGATATGAGCAACTCTCTCCCCGCGATAACTGGTCGGGCAAGATTCAGCCTGGTGGAAAGTACTGGGTCACTCGGAATGGGAGCTCTCTGATCGCTTTTAAAGTTGGTAAAGCGTATAAGCCTGGAGATGGTGTTGCCATGATCGGTGGTCACATTGACGCTCTCGCCGCGAAGCTCAAGCCCGTTAGCACAAAGCCTGTCAAGGCCGGATACATTCAATTGGGAGCAGCACCATATGCTGGAGCCCTCAATGCAACCTGGTGGGACCGGGATCTCAGCATTGGTGGACGAGTTATCCTCGATGATAAAGAAACCGGGAAGAAGACTGTAAAGCTGGTGAAGCTAGACTGGCCCATCGCCCGAATCCCCACTCTTGCGCCTCATTTCGGAGTTGGTATGATGGGAAACAACAACGCCGAGACTCAAGCCGTTCCTATTATCGGCCTAGAGAGTTCACAGCGTGCGTCTACCGAGGCTCTTGGACCCGCCGGCTCTTTCGTCAACACGCAGCCCCCACGACTGGTTGAACTCATTGCCAAGGAACTCAACATCCAATCTTATAGTTCAATTGTCAACTGGGAACTCGAGCTTTATGACTCTCAGCCCGCTCAGACCGGTGGCCTGGATCGGGAATTCATCTTCGCGGGTCGCATTGATGATAAGTTGTGTTCTTGGGCAGCCCTTACAGCCCTCTTAGCATCTTCAGAAAACAGTGAAGAGGGAGGAATCAAGCTCGTCGCTCTATTTGACGACGAAGAAATCGGTAGCTTGCTGAGGCAGGGTGCCCGTGGAAACTTTCTTCCCTCTGTGGTTGAAAGAACTGTCGAGAGTCTTAGTCCAGATGTATATGGACCAGGACTTCAAGGGCAAACATGGTCTGCAAGCTTCCTCGCGTCTGCCGATGTCACACATGCTGGAAATCCCAACTTCCTTGAGAAATATCTTCCTGAGCATGTGCCGGAGCTCAATGTTGGTGTAGCTATCACCTACGACTCCAACGCCCATATGACCACGGATAGTGTCTCCGCTGCTATTATGGAGCGGGCCGGTGAGCTTGGTGGATGCCGAACACAGAGATTCCAAATTCGAAGTGACTCTCGAAGCGGTGGAACCATTGGCCCGGCACTGTCTAGCATGATTGGTGTCCGAGCTGCAGATGTTGGTCTTCCACAACTCAGCATGCACTCCATCCGCGCCACTACTGGTGCATTGGATCCCGGCCTGGGTGTCAAGTTCTTCAAGAGTTTCCTTGACAACTGGGAGAAGATTGACGCTGAGTGGCACTAGGGGTGGAGGTAAAGGCGTTTGATATTTGATTCAGGGGCTTTGTTTTCGATACCTGGCTGGATATTATGGTTGTAGAGATTGGCGATTTTAGATTAGAACTGTACACGAGATAGATGGATCGAGGACAATAAAGAGTTCCAACCGTTTCCCTTTTGAACATACATAACGCAACGAAGAAGTGAGCTGGCGATGATTTGAAACTTGGTGCTCTTCGCGTACCAATTTGCATGGCCCAAGAAAATCCTTGATGTAACCATGTTGATTGAGCAAAGTTAGACGGTACCGAAGCTGCATTAGCTTTGTGAACATGCAGTTATTTCACAATTGGTTGAAGCCAGGGTTCAGCCAATCAGGGTCTATTATTGGTTTGGCAACTCCAAGATGACTAGTACATCCATCCATTCAAAAGCCGGTATCGACATCAGGACTCCAAGCACCTGTCACTTCCATTGCCAATTATACCTGGTAGCAACTGAACCTTGACATTCATTAAGCGTGAACACGCCCTATACGAGCAAGCCCTTCAGTAAGGTAAGGGTCGACTTTAAAAGATGTTAGAAACAAGTCAAATACTTAGTACAAGGAAGAATGACTTGCCATTGAGATCTATCGCGAATACACCTCCGTTTCAATTCTTTCGATCCCCGTAGCCCGACTTAAGCCGTAGGGCCTCAAGATCAGCGACAGCACAGTTTTTCGAATGCTGATTTCTAAAGTGTTCAGACGCGAGTACTAGTCGAAGGAGGTTTGTTGGAGGTCGGCACTTAACCCCTAACTCGACGTTGGCTCCACTACCTGCAATCGCCCATTTCTGAACTCGTCGTCGAGCAGCCTCAATGATGAGCTGAAGATTGTGTCCACAGACTCTGTTTTTCTCATAAGTGTCGTAATGGGTCAAGACATTATGCTTGGCTTGAGTATCGCTGAGACCGACCAGAAGCTTGACTTGCGACCTATGGACACGTTGTCCATTATTGTCTTTGTAAAGCCAGTTAATGCCCTCTGCGTCAAGGTCGAGTGAAAGATAGATCGGAACCGCGTTGCCCTTGCGAGCCTTGGAGCTTCGGCGCCCATTTGCTAGTTGGTTGCTGGAGGCATCGGTAGAGTAGTAGCCGATCTGGATGTGAATGTCTGATTTGCTACGTGCAGGCAGAGGGTGACTTTCGGAAACTGGCATCTTGGAATTCCAGTTTTTGAAGAGAGAACTCCAGAAGAGCTTGTAGGTATCATCGGCTGGGAGATAGACATCCCCCTTCCGCTGGACGTATTCGTACAGCTTGATGAGATCGTGTAGCGACATCTTCTCTTTGATGACGAGCTGGCTGTGTTCGGAAACACATTCATCAGCGCCTCGGGATTCAACGACATCCTGATCTTCAAGGAGGTTCTTGAAACCGACTTCATGACAGATCGGATGTGTTGAGGCTGCTGGAGCAACCTGCTGGGCGGGATTTCCAAGTTGCTGAGGGTGCTGCATAGCCAAGGCATTTCCACCTCCGGAGAGGTTGAGGGGCATACTATGAGTAGACTGATGCTGAGGTGGTGCGCCGTCTCGTGGGTCTTGAAACACAGCATAATGGTGCGGATGAGCCTGGAGTTGTGAACTCTGTTGGAAGTTTTGCTGAGAAAGATAGGAGTTCCCGAACTGCTGATTGAAGTGAAACGCCGACTGAGAGGGAAATCGTTGTCCCATCTGAGGATATTGCTGTTGGCCAGCGTGAGAAGGATACTGGAAAGCCTGCTGACAGGGGTATTCATATGTATGCTGAGCGAAGTTCGGGTTGCTAGGCTGCTGGGGAAAGACGTTCGACTGCTGCACGATATTCTGATAGGGAATGTGCTGGTTAAAGGGGAGACCGGCAACTGACTGCATGTCAGCCTGGTCGGCAATGAGATTCTGAACATTTTGCTGTTGGTTGGGAATGTCGGCGACGAGTTCATCGACATGATCAATGAGTTCCAAAGGAGCTGGAGGATGTTGAAGCCCTTCTTGAGACTGATGAGCCTGAGCAACTTGGGTATTTTGATGAGTTGTAGATACTTGCTGAGCATGGGTAGCTTTATTGTGGACTTGGGGTCCTGTAGTCGAAGGGCTTTCGCTCGTGGTGACGTTGGAAGACATGCTGACGATGCTGTAGTCTGAACGGTTGGAGAAAAGAGCAAAGAAGCACAAATGAAAAACAAAATAAAAAAGAATATAAATGAATTCATGCAGTGAAATGATTACCAAAGCAACCATCAGTGTCTGTTACATTGCCAGTGCCATGATGTGTTCGAATATCAGAACAGTCAAGTTGACAGTGGCAGTGGCAGTAACTTCTTGATGCCATTCTGTCCATACTGCGCAATGGCTATTAGGATTGTATACCTAGTCACCCTTAATGTTAATTCCTTGACAACTGTCTCGTCGATCCTTCATCTTTTCCTTCATCAACATCAATCTTCGACTCGCTTACAGCAACAAAGATACAGCAGTTGCTTTACTCAAGAACTATCAACACATAATCACTAGCCCTTCAAGCTCCCTCAACATCCCAATATGTCCGAATGCACCACAGACTATCTACAGTACTGCGGTGATGAATGGGCTGCCCGTTGGTCAGAGGGCCTCTGGGCTCTGGAAAACATAGCAAGGTGCACCTTGCAATACATCAAGATCTACGCAAACTGGGATGTTTGTGCTGGACTTTCCAAAAGCGCTTCCTATAGGTATAGAACTGAACGTCTTTTTGGTGTTGAATGGACACCACATGAGGCTAATAGTAATATCAACTACGAAGTCTCATGTGGCTTCAGCAAGCTCGCCTGGCGAGAAAGCGAGTGGGCTAGGGATCGTCTGGAGAAATTTGAGGAACCATACTGATCGAACGAGCTCATTGCAGAGGGCCAGTCCATGTGTGGCTGTATCTCTGGCACTCTTTTCAAAATGGTGCTTTGGATCGATTGGGTTGAACAACGTTGGGACAGGATTGTCGGCCAAGTTGAATGCCTTCTCATGGCCCACTCGGAACGTGAGGCAATCATTGAAGAAGAGCTGAAGAGATCCGCTTGAGGATGACTCCCATGGGGCTTCTTAACCGGAAGACGCAGTCCGCAGAGCCTTTCTTCATCGACCTGCACCAAGCTTTGGAGATAATTCCTACCTACAATATGG
Organism: Fusarium oxysporum f. sp. lycopersici 4287; assembly: GCF_000149955.1. Taxonomy (NCBI): domain Eukaryota; kingdom Fungi; phylum Ascomycota; class Sordariomycetes; order Hypocreales; family Nectriaceae; genus Fusarium; species Fusarium oxysporum. Next base: position 1,312,252 of record NC_030989.1, on the reverse strand, counting down.
GGATCGGGATGAAGATGCATGAGATGATGCCAAGTCTTGTTCACTATCGCTAGTCTCAAGTAAGTTGTAAGCTCCTGACATGTCCAATGCAATCTTACTAATTGATTCTACCTAGATTGCGCCAAAGTCCAGTCAAGTGCCTTCGAGATGCGTATCACTCGATCCCTTCGCTTGAGGCCACGGTCAGAAATAGTCTGCCTTGTCCAAACTTCTTACGTTCTGTTCATTTGCCAGTGTGCTACCCCTGATTTGTTGAACGTATTAATAATGCCAGGGCGAAGCTAGGAAACACCGCTTTTACTTATGCCTTGAGAAGGAGTGTCGCTTTTCTTTTTACTATGGAAAATTACAGCTGGTTGTTGGTAGAGTAATTGTCCTATACGTAGAGCAACAGGCTCCTGGCTTTTACTGGAGGGAATTTGCATTGATATTTTATAGCTTCTTCGGAATTTCGTAGGATAGGATAGGTCTTGACTTTTCTGTCTAAACAGCCAAAGTAATTGATTGCACTAAAGAATTATGTCTTTTATTCTATGACTAGAGCTGGATTTAAAAGTCCATGTTGTTGTTCATAAGTGACATGCTTCACAATCAAGATGTTCAGCATAACAGAACTTTTGTTCCCTGCTCGCCAGATTGCTTGAGAATGTCTATGCTGAGCTTTTAGTAGCTGGCTCTCCAATATGCCTCTGGTCCAGGACATCAACAGCAGAAGATATTGAGAAAACTTCCCTCTCCAGCTGTCTCATTGAGACTTGGCAACTCTCGCCCTTTTCCCTCCTGGTTTTATATACTTGTGGTGTATCATTGTTCTTCCAAGATATTTCGTTAATCAATACCCTGACCTTGAAAAGACACGCTTTCTCTACTTTCATCTATGATGAATTAAGAACGGTTGTGATATGATGGACAGGCCATGCATTAATACATGGAGGGACACTAGATTTTGTTGATGATTGGAGGTTTCATAGTACATCGGCTTTAATTTTACCGACAGCAAGTTCCACTGTCCCCAAAGCAGATAAATGAAGAGATCAGAAAAAGGCACAAAGAGAATCCAGTTTGGTCGAATACTCTACATTTACTTGTATCTGCTGCCAAGTCCAAGCATGGCTGGCATTTACCAATGCCCCTTGCCCCTGAATATACCCATATAGCCTTGAAGTCTGACAACCCACTGCCGTTTTCATATTTTGAGGGCTCCCACGTTGATCCTGGGCTAGTTTTCTCTATGCATGGCATTATTTATTCATGACTGACACTAATGCCGCCCAACAAGTAAGAATGGAGTTGTGTCGACTTGGAGAACCATGAGAGAATCACCAAATCTTTTCGGAAGCTAACCGTTGGTTTCTAATGCTCAGCTATTCTGAGTTTTACAATTCACGCTCAAGTATCTCAAATATAGACGAACTTAGAAAGATAGCCTCGTCTTATAGCTTTTACGGAATCTATACACGGCCAAGGTTTTCAACACCCAGTAGTACGGAAAGCGAGATAATGAGAGGTTATAATATGACCCCCTTTTATTTTCGCAAAGACACCCCTGTCGACCTCAACAGCACGCGAGAATCCTAGAGAGAGCTGCGGGCTTGGATTGTGGCAACTACTCGATACGTATCACTTTAAACTCAGAGTTTAATGTTGAGCTTCCTGAGTACACAATCTGACTTGATCTCGAGCCGGCGAACGACAAATTTTAATGTTTCTTATCGCAAGTCTAATTCCTTTCAGCTAAATCGCAATCTAACCGTGCCGTAAGGGGATAAAGCCACAAAAATATGAGCCCTTCCAGCAACACACAAAGATCATTTGATCTCTTAAATGTGCTGTAATGAAACACAGGTCTTCCGAGGGGAATACTGAGGTGGTCTACTCCGACTTGCTTTCATCTAGTTTGGTATATCTCCCCATTCTGAGAAAACGTCAACGATCAACCACTTCTGCTTGGAAAAAAGAGAAACGTACCGCTTACAGAGAGTCTTTTCACGACCATAGAAATGGGTTCTCATGTTCTTGGCTTTAGAAGCAGCATTTTTAATGCCTCTACGGGCCTGGCTCATCTTTGATTTCATTCGTTGCCCGTATTCCTCGATGGACTTTTTAACATTTTGTGAAAACCGTGGCGACCCAGACGATTGCTCAGATTTGGAAGGACTTGAAGATCTTGAAGGCCACGAAGGCCGCGACCATAAAGACCGTATCGATCCACTCATTATGCCAAGAGAGGTATGAGGCAAGGTTTGCGTGGGGTAAATGGTGTCGTGATGAAGAGGTTGTGAGTGTAGTAGAAACTGTCACAGCAAGGAGTGAAAGAAAAGAGTGTTACTGAAAAGGGAAAAAGGTGTCCCAAGTCAAAGAGAGAGCAGCTCCTTATATACGTGTCTTCTCTGGGAAATATTGTTAGGTCACTAGATAAGAAAGACAGTCGTGAAATGTTTACAATCCCTGATTCGACTTACTGTCACTTACACCTTAAGTATCTGATGATACCCCCAATGGAAGGCTTCTGTTCATTTCCACTCAATAAACCCAAGATGTGAATCCAAGCTATGATTCGCCCAGCAACCAACCTAATGCCGGCACCGATTGGTAAATGTTGCGCTGTTCGGAAACTGAGTCTTCTTTCCACATGGATTCAGAAGTTAAACCTAATAACAAAGTTCAGCACGTATCTCATGCGGCGTCCCCTCCCACAAGACCACACACTAGCCATTAGACAACCGTATTCTCTCGGTGCTGAGGTGAGGAGAGGCTCGGAGCATAGTTCAATAAACATTTCGATCATCTGCAGCGCGTTCTCCGATAAGCTGGGCTTTGCGGAGAGTTGGTGCTTGACCACCTAGGAGGATGGATGAACGCTGTGCAACCACTGAGCTAAATGAATGAGACAGGGACGACAAGTGGCGTTAGATAATAGTTGATCTTGAGTTTTATTGACCAAAGTACTGAGATGATGTCGAATGTGGCCAACTGCGTAAAGTGTGTGTAAAGATATGCCACTTGCAAAGGAAGTGAGCAACGCATTAAGCTTCAATCAACGAACATAAGCGTAGCCTATGTCGGATGGTCAGGACAACTTGAAGCCACCCCTAATGCAACCATATGATTCATTTTTCGCATTGGATAACTTCTTCCAGTCTTTTGTCCAGATAGCAATGTCCCTTTGTGAATACTTGGTCCAAAATGCCTCAGCTCTCGAGATCTAACCCGTCATTAGCTTCTATTCTTCGAACTCTTTCTTTCCGCTGCACCCTTCTCAAACTGTTCGTTTGTTTCAGTTCTTCTGAAAGTGCTGCGTTCGCTTTCTTCATTTCATGTTGAGTCTTGCGTTTCTGTTTGGCGGCCTGTTTTTGTCAATGAACTCACAATGTTCACCGACCTCGCTCAAAAGAAGCACCGAGTCGAGGAACGACTTGAAGCCGTTTACCGATTCGAACACTGGCAGAGCTTTTGGACTCAAGTACTCAAAGATTGGGATACATCTATAGGCAATGCCAACGACCTACCCTTATAGCCAATTAACGAAGAGTTAGATAAAATCAGAAGCGAAGTTATTGCATTGCATGTCTTGAGGAGAACATCGACATGCACCGCACAAACACCGTTAACCGAGCTCGTGCTGAGCTGAAGAGGAGGCTCTGCTATGGAAATAACTTGGAAGATTCGTTGAATACATCGAAGTTGCATCTCAGGTCGAAAAGGGGGTTCCTAAGAACTGAGGATAAGACAAGCTACCTCCATAAGATGGCACTGTTACTTACACTCTTTACGAAAATACACAGTTTTGCAAACAAATTGACTTGTAAGAAAATACAAGCGAAAGACAAATATTGGAAATCGTCTCGCGGATCAAATGTTTAGGCCCGAATGATTGTTCTTTTGCTGCAAATTGTGGTGTTTTCGCTTCCAAGTTCGGTAAACGTGGAGCACAACAGCAAATTTGTAATATATTGAACATAAGTCGGGGGTGTAAACATTCTGTTACAAACATTTTAATAAAAGTATAAATAGAAGAGAAGTTCTCAGGCTTTTCTTTCCGACCTTAGCTAGAAGTCTGGTAGATAGTAGGCGAGGGTGTAGGGTAGGACCTTTCTTTCTTGGTATCCTCCTCTCCCTCTCCTTCTTCATCCTTACTGTCCCCTCCCAGATCTCCTTCCTTTATATCCGCTTATTCATCTGCCGCAAGTCATGGCTGGCCAACAATACGTCATCATCACCATCGACGATGATGATATCCTGCAACATCCCCGAGTTGCTGCCAACCTCCCTTCAGTTCCCGCGGCTGCTACCAATGTCCCCCAAATTCCCCCATTTGTTGGTCTTCGCCGCCAAGGTCTCTCAATGTTCGATATCATCAGCCTGTCAACGCACGTCAACTATCGTCAACCTGGTGTGAACATGGCCGCACAGGGAGAATTTGCCAGAGAAGTGCTCATTCCTACATTGTTGTAGTAACCTTATTCTGAAGTTACGTCTGATCTGCGCAGAAACACACTACCTTGATTATGTAGTGTTAGTTGAGCATCAGACAAGCTGAATATTTTCTTGAGAGACTCGACTTGCTTCAAGTATGATTCGTGATTGTTTTTCTATATGAGACGTTTCCTGATATTATATACTATTCCTTCCGTATATATCACTACCGAGATTGGCTGGCAACTCTTGACACGAGAAAGCTTCTGGCGTAGAAAAGATCTACTCTCTTCGGCTTCTCTTGAGGCATAAGGTGACACCTGTTATGGCGAGCTCAAATTACTTTATCAAGAAAGACAGACTGTTGCCAGGGGCCATAAACTGCGTTCTGCTGCGAGGCTTCCTACAACTAACCTACCTTACCTACCTATATCACATACTCTTGGTTTGTTCCCCGCCTCGCTCATATCCATTGGTATACACTGATCCCTTTGAACTTAGCTGATCTGCTCCCTACTCAATATCACTTCCTGAGTCGCTGTGCCATATTATAATATCGAAATGGGCAAGAAGAATAAAAATAAGAATGCGGAGCCTCCGCCTGGCCCAATGTCAAGTTGGAGACAGCACACTAGCTTATATCCGTCTACATCTTCTGGCATCGAGTCTTATCGCCGGGTTGACAACAACGCTCAAACTCCTAACGAGGACAAGTTGAAACGGTTTCTGCCTGTTTAGGACGCTGCCACAAAATCCTATCGCCTCTAGAGGATGAGCCCCCCATCATCATCTCGATCGATTTCGAGAGCCTTTGCTGAGAGACGGTTGATGACTATTCTAAGTCCCACTACAGGGCCGGTCACCAGTATCGCTACAGCCCTATCACTGAGGTCGGGTGGACTTATATCGATACACGCAAAATGGTTGCCTCCGACAAGCCCTACCCGCCGCCCGGAGATCGAGCTTTCGATCTTCAGGAAAAAAATGACAGCCAGTCACTACATCATCAACGAATTTCGAGGCCACCTTGGCGACGACTGTACGCGTACGAAGAAATGGAACCATATTACAGAGCCGTACAGCTTCGTATTCGGAACAACCCAATATATATATTCTCCCCACCTGGTCTCAACCCTTAAACGCCTGTTCCAAGATACTCTCAAGCCTCGGGAACGTACTGCGCACGAAATAGTCAACAAGCTTGAGCGCAATGTCGTTTTTCTGGCGTGGGATTAGATTGACCCTCCTTCAACTCTTCTTCTCTCTCCCTCTTCAACCTCACTCCCCCCCAACATCCCTTTCTTCTATATCTCCTCTCTCGTCTGCAAAAAGCCATGGCTAACCAACAAGAGGCCATCGTCATCGTATCGATGACGATGCTCCCCAAGTTCGCCCAGTTGCTGCCAACTACCCCCGAGTTCCCCCAACCCCACAGTTGTTGACAGCATTTACCAAGTTCCCCCGTTTGCTGGCAACGTCCCTCAAGGACTCTCGGCATATGACGCCGTTAATATAATTCAATGCATCAACAATCGCCATCCTTCTACTAATGTATACTCTGAGGGAGAGCTTTGCAGAAGCGAGCTCATGCGGTGTGTGGATCTCGCTGAACAAGACCAAGAGGTCCAGCAAGGACTTGGAGTTCCTTACCAAGTCGAAGACTTGCGGTGTTTCTGGAGAGAATTATCCCGTGATTGGAATGCGTTCACTAGCAACGCAGATAACAGGCACATGCCGGCAATCACCCTCACTGATGCCAGAGTTCAAGTTGGCTACTTGAAGTATGACCACCCGCAGAGCCTCCATTACCCTGATGCGCCCGGCGCTGCCCGAAAGCACCTAGCCTCGGTCTACATGAGTATTTCAACCGCAACCCGAGATCAAATGTTCACGACTATATGGAAAGGTGGAGACAGAAAGTTCATCAACCCTTCACATGCAGAGCTGAACGGTGGAACAATCGCAAGGTGCATCGATACTGTCATTCAGCGGGTAGATAGCAATACTAAAGAACGTACCAAAGCTTACAACATCAGACTCATCATCAACACCGCTCGTCGTGGAGTGATGCGTTTCGCTCAGACCGGTACGGGCCGCGGGGCATACCTCCCTCCGGATACCGAACGACCAGCCCTCCTCGAAACTGCATTTGTTAGAGATCTTGCCAGACAGATGGTCAGCAATTCAGGAGCTGGGCCCGTACCTTGATCAGCATAGCTACTAACCCTTCTATCGCCGCGGGTTGCACACTGGAGGAAAACACCCTGGCTCGTCTTGGTCTTGGCTGGTTCTCGCGACAAATGTAAATTCATTGATCTCCAAAAGCACCATCTCGTCCAGGCGGCCTTGGGGGGACGCCTGCCTGCTCTAAGGTCATGAATCTTCTCGGTCTCACATACAAAGATATGAGGCGCCAAAGTGACGAGGATCGAGAGCAAGGTGGCCCCGAATTGCTTCACAATGCTGCGAACGACACTGTGTTCCAGATGCAGATTCTAATCACCCTTCTAGAGGAGTCAAGGATACCTAGGACCTCTATCCTAAGGGACGAAAAGGCTCAGGTAAGTTTAGTATATCTTAGCAGGCCTTTAGACCAGTTTATTTTGGTACCCTAGATTAAGGTCGCAAGTTTTCTTGCCCCCTGAGGCTCTTCAATTCATGGATCGCTGGCTCAAGGAAAAATTCGTACTTGGACACAGCTGCTCCCATACTCTTGGTCGGCCGCATGGTTGACCAACAGAACATGCCACAGAATCTCTGCACAGCTCCAATGACTGCAAGGAACTATCTTTCCTGTCGCAGGATTGATGCCGAGATGAACGGCAATACTGTTGATCAAATCCCGTCAGAGCCGAATTTCGGAAACAAGGAGCCAAATCTCATTCAAGTCATAGATATGATCGGCCTTCGGTCAAAGGACGGCAAACTTAGTACTCAATCCGTCCAACCTCGCTCAAGGTCATTGCCCTATTGCCGATTGTGCTGGCAACTTCGCCAGCTTCATGATGTAAACTCTCTTCTCTCTCTCGCGTCCATGGATACAGAGCTGAAAGAGAGATTTGCACGCGGTCACATACTGGTAGACGGAGAGGAAGATTCAGGCTGTATACTCCTTTCCCGGCCTGGCGCACATCTGGGCCGAGTCAACGTGCTAGCTGGTACAACTGATCGCTATCGAGTTCAACTGAAAGGAACGGTAACGCAGTATACCGAGTATCGGTGGCCTCAACTGATGTCCATATTACGGGACGTTCATCCAATGACGAGAGAGTCATGGCGGGATCCCTTGTATTTATTATCTTGATCGGAATAAAAGCTACAGAATAGACGGATCAAGTGCGAATAATAAGTTATAACAAGATATAGGATGCGTACTTCCGCATAAAATCAATTGACCATAGAATAGAGTCGTCTCCTTCAAAGCTCCATCGAGATAAATGTCCACATCATACCAAATACATCGTACGCATAGTGAGTACCGGTCAGGACCCTACGCCGGCACTCGACCACCAAGTTATCCACTCAAGGCCGAAGAAATCGAGGTATTCTTGTGAATACTCAGGCATCTGGCGATGTTAGCTCTGGTAATATGCATTTGGGAGCTGATGGATATACCGCTGTTCTTGCCGTTGTTGGAAGCTTTGATGATGGGGATGGAGGGAGATGAGGAGCTGAAGAATGGTAAAGGTTCTGAGAATATTTTATAAGCTGATAACGCTTGGTAACTACTGGGTGCAATATTCAAAGACTTTAGGATGAAACTTTCTAAGTTTAGGATATTCTTAGGCCATCCTCATCATAAGTATACTTGATTTAGACGAGCCCTGATGTCGAAAGACCGAAGAAGTCTTTCATCAGTCGCTTATATATAGCAGAATTCGGCCGCTAACTCCTCGACGATCTTCGCATTCTCTCGTGTTCGACAAGCTCGATGACTCCCGGAAGGCTGACAGACGGACGGGACCCTTCGACAAACCCAGCAGCCGCAGCCTCGATGATGTAGTTGCGAGAGGAGATAAGGATGCGTCCTTGATTGAATTGTCGAATCCGGGTTCGTTCGTTACGCTCCCATTTCGTGAGGCAGCGGCGCTTGAGTTGGTCGATGTTGTCCTTTGACTTCCAGTCGATGTACTGACTGGTCGCCATCTGGCCACTTCCATCTTTGAAATCGGAGGTGACCTTGTCTACTCCCTTACCAGCGGAGTAGCCGACGGCGAGGTATGCTGGTTTGTCTCGCAATCGAGCCTCCTCCCTCTTCTTGGGTTTTTTGGGGGATGGCGTGGGAGACTTGTTGTCGTCACCCTCATCTCTCCTCCTCTTGTTGTCTGACGGTGGCAAATATTGATTCCATTTGCCGACATGGATACGAGTGTCATCCTTGGTTTTGGGGCGGGGAGAGGAGGGCACCTCTTCAAGGTCTGCAGCGCTGGTCCAGTCTTTATAGAGTGTGCAGAAGAAGTCTGCCCTTTGATTCGCCGAGATATTGATCTCCTCCGGTCGGACTTTGTGGTAGAGCTCAGGGTGCTCTGTCTTGACCCATTTTCGAAGGTTGTTGCCGACATCGAACTTTTCATGAACATTGAGGTCTGTGGGCCTGTTCATAAAATAACCGCCTGGTCGAGATGTCGGGTAACCACCATCTGACTCGAAGTCCTCGTAGCGAGTACCTATCACGGGGAGAGGGCGACTATCCGGCTCTTCCTTGATGGTACTGCTAGGCGCCATATTAGCATGGCCAACATTCCCAGGGTGATCTTCCATCATTTTCCATCATTTCGAGAAGGGTCGCACCGACAGAGAAGCAGAGTCGACGCAGGAGGAGAGAATGCCAGAGAGCGCGAAAGACGCCGCAGGAGAGGATGATGTCAGGGAGTATGAACGGTGATGCAGAGGGAGAGGGGATGACGGAGCGTGACGGAGCAGAATGAGGGCGGAGGGATGGAAGAGGGGAGAGTTTATGAATGTGTGAAGAGGAGTGCAGGCTCGAAGAAGCACAGGCTGAGACTGGGGTGTAGTTGGACATGGGCGCCCTGCAAGAAATACTGAACACCAATATAAGAAACTCTTCGCGAAAAAGTGTTGATAGTAGTGACTTACTGTTACTAGAGAGGTAACAACTTCCTGTATATCATTGGAATCATCTCGAGACCTCCTTGGCCTAGGTAGGTGGTGGATTCTGGGCAGTTCGATTGATAAATGGAGAAAGGGGGCAAAAGAATATGCAGGCAGAACCGAGTAGGGAGAGTTAAACATCGTAGTCAGGCAATATCACAGCAATACTGCATCGCAAGAGCTTTCTTGCCCGTGAAAATCTGCGGCCGAAAGTCATGAAAATCTATCGAGCTGTTGACATTCTTCCCTTTTTAAAAACTTTTTCATCAGCGAAGATGAAGAGGCGCAAGTCTGAGGATATTGAAATGATTCTCAAAACGATGTTCAAAGGTAAACGTCTCTTTCTCGGATCATGACTCCATCGCCGAGAAATCTTAGCTATAAGGAAAGAAAATAAGGACATCAGCAAGAAGCAGAATAAACAGAGAAACAATAACAATCAATCGAATTCTACGCATGCGATTCTTCGTACAGTGCCTACTAAGGTAGAGATCTAATTATTATGAATATCGAAAATAAGGGTTGTCAGGCAGTGCCAGCAACTGACAAGCATTTTGCCGCTCGGGTAGGTATATCAGAACCTAAGTAACACAATGACACGCAAGTGTATGCCCTGATTGACCGCCGGTGGAACCACCACCTGGCACCTTCTCACTCTACTCGCCATCATCATCATCATCGGCAAGAAGACTTCACCAGGAAATGCACGGATAAATTGACCACCAGTGAGCCACCACTCCGCACCTTCTTACTTTGCTGGCTATTTGGCAGGAGCAAAGACATCACCATGGCAGGAGGTCAATGTTTCAGTGTGCGAGGAAGGTATGAGATGGCTGCTCAAAACAACTCATGTGCAAAGTACAGCACTTCTCTCTCATCTTCTCATTATCATTCAACTCCTCCTGTCATCATCCCACCCGTTTCAACGCGGTTATCCCATTGCAACCAACCCCGAGTGCCAGCTGAGCCCATTCTGATCTCTCCAGTGACCGTTTGAAGGTATGCTGTCGTATGTCAATCAACGACGCCCCTCTAACAATACTCAGTGATTGAAGCAAATCAACTTGGTGGCTAGATGGCAAAAGCACGAACACCATACGTGCCCAGTGGGCATCATTACCCCCAAATGATGCACGCAATGCGTCGGTTCCCCTGGCTACTTCGTTAGGGAATGACATCAGATTTCTAGATGGTGTGTCTCGCAACCGTGGGAAACCTTGACATTATCCTCATCAGGCTCATGCCCATGATGCGATTGACCTCCCGCCCAACACCCAACTCCCTGAAGAGCTGCGAAACGTATCTACCGAGCCTGTGACCGGACAGAGGCGCAGTTGTTGGACTGAGCCAACCATGCTTGACGACGAGTTCAAGTCGATACCTGGTATCTTTGTATTGATCCAGATCGCCTTTATTTCTCGGTGCCTCGGTCTGTGACCGAACCCGATGGTTTTCTTGCCGCTTTTGAGCATATGTGTCCCCAGAATGTTAATGTATAAGTCCCCTGGTCGACACATTTCAAAAATATAAAGGAAATTAGGCTGTTGTTATCCTCATGCTCTGTCCTCTGCGAGAAAAGACGATCATGGCTGAATCGGAAGAGCCATGTTTCACTGACGAGTTCGTCACCGGACTTGAACACTGTAAGTTTACTATTAACATGAGAAACTGACATCTAACCTTTTGAACAAGCATCGAGCCCTTGGGCTTCGAAGTGATCGAGGTTGACTTTCGAAAGCAATGTCGTCGCAATGAAAATGGCCGACACTGCCCAGCTGTCAACCCCAGCAAAGAGCAAACTGTGCCTGACGATTTGCAATAACTATGCCTTTTCCCCATCCTACACCTTCTCTCCGCACCTTCACAACACAACCTTCATACCCATACGAGATATTTCGCATCACCGTATCAGCTAGTAAAAGCTGGAGATATATATCATCTTTGTAAGCGAGACGGTACGATCTAGCTGCAGATCAAAGCTATTCTAGGACGACCTGTAATTGGCCTCGGACTGCTTGGTCTTTGCACCACCATCGAGCTTCTGATCGCCACTCACGTTTTCAACATAGATATCAAATACACATTGGCATTTTCCAGTTCGGTTGCTTACCGCGGAGGCGGCGTGGACTAAAAAGAAATTGCTGAGCAGCAATGACAAAGGAGCAAAAGGAGGCCGCGGCTGAGAAACGACGTGGGTAGCTCGGTGGTCGGATGCGTACCCAGAGAGCCGGCGCAGAGCGAGAACTGCAATCTGGCTTATGAGCCAGTTCGACGATATAAACACCATCTTATGTCTCGCGGGCGCAGCTGGCTACCGCCATCGCACCCAAAAACTCTTCGATGTTACATGGTATCAGGTGACGGAAGATGGTAACACGCAATGGAGAACCGAGGATCCCGTCGCGCTCTTGAACATAGAGAACGCCTGGGCCAGAGACAGACTTGAACATTTCAATGGCTACTTTCACGATAACATTTACATCGCAGAAGGCCAGTACATCTCTGGGTGTATTGGTGCAACATGCTTCAGAGTCACCAATTTCCTCGACCAGCTGATCTTGGAGGCGGAACGAGAGAGGCGACGTGAGGTCCACGGATTTTACGTCTTCCTTCGACGAGCAAGGATTCTCGCACAGGAGCTGGTAAGTCTTCACTCGTTCCTGCATGTTTTCTTGCAACAGTTGGCTTACTGGAACTCTGTCACCAGGGCATAATCAACGACAGTGAATCTGTTTCCACGGAATGATGGCCGAAAGGTAGGGAGCGTGAATAGTGAGTGCCAGGCTGGCCTTTCCATCCACGCCAGAAGGTAGCAGAGATGTGACTGGGATTGCTCTGCAGCTGATGTCCATGGTTACAAACCCAGAAACCATCGCACTTCTCTTGAATAGCATACATTACCGCCACCGAACTAGTATTCTCTTCGGTGTGACGTGGCCGACAGAAGATGGCCACACGTATTGGGCTTCGCAGAATAATAGTAAGCTTGAAAGGAGTAGAAACAACAGAAATACAAGAAAGAGAGGCCCGCCAAAATTGTACTGCAGCAATGACACCGGACGAGAGAAAGAACACCGAAAGAGACGGATCGTCAAACTTTACGATGAGAAGCAAGAGGCCAGAAAGGAGGCACCACGCATAACGAGCGAGGCCAGTAAGGTCGGTCTCGGTGTATAAATTGACATTCAGCGTGTGTTGGACGATCTGTTGGCTTTGATTGATGATATCGACCCAAGAAAGGCTTTGAGGGGGGTTGTTGGCAGGAATTGCGGCAACCCGGGGGACATCGCCATCGTCGTCGATGATGATGACTTCTTGTTGGTACCCCTTTTCAGTAGGCTCTTAGCAAACAATACAGACCAAATAGGCTTCCGTGGCGCCTTCATTATGCGTGGCCGTTGCATAGCAGTTGAGTGTCAGTACCAGCCCAAACCTCCACCTCAACAGAAACAAATACAGTTTTGCCATCGGTAGGATTTACAACACCTCCAATTCAATCCGCCGAAGACAAGCCTATTCTCGTTTCCAGCTGAAGTCGCAAACTTGGCTGATCATGATCTAAGTTGACAAACAGGGATGAACATTAGCAAACATCATTCACAAGTGGCAAAACGACTGACTCAAGACAACGTCCCTCTTCCGTTTTGGTACATGAAGCTTATCTTTTGGTCCAAAGACGAGCCGCTAACGGACAAACAATGGCTCTGTGGAGTTTGAGTTTATGTGCCTGCAGCACCTGATGATAGACTTTTACGGGGACAATCCACTTCCCAATCCTCTCCCGCGATTGCCGGGAAAAGCAGCTGCCATGGTTTCACGAGCAGTCTTCGTTCTTGTGTGGTCTTGGATTACCCAGCTGCTTGGCAAGTCTAGATCTGGTTGTGCGTAAGGTTGTGATACCCACATATGCTTCACCGCTGATGTCTCGAAGAAGTGATTTCACAATACAGGTCAGTCAAAGGAAGCATTTAGGCATAAAGATAACTGTTATACATTATTAAGGCTATTAATGCCAATCCTAGTAATACTGGCTGTTCAAAACAATCATTACCCATTCATCATTATTTCCATCTCATTGTTCACCAAGATATCTCAAATTAAGGACTGTACTTCTCCCACTGGATCTTGGAAACATCCTTGTAGCATTTGGACTCAAGAGCGTACTTGTGGCTGGAGTACGACCCCTTAGGAAGAGTTTCCAGCTCGGCACACTGGGGCACAAGGCGGATGGGAGCACAACCCTTGGGGATGTTGCGCTGGATCTTGTTGTTCTTGTCGATGGTGAGGTGTGCCTGCTCAATGACGATGAAGTGCTTGCCCTGGTAGTATTCCAAGCTCTTGTTACACGCCACAAAAGTCTCGGGCAACAGATATGTGTAGGGGTCCTCGGGCTGGTTCAACTGAACACCGGGGGTGCCGGGCTCGAAGTTGAGAGTAGCACCGAAGAGGTTCTTATTCTTCTTGTCGGCCACAAGAGCGATGCCATTGGGAGTCAAAGGAGTGCCACCGTCGCTGATGACAGTAGCCTCGCCGTTTTGGCGCTCCTCCTTGGTGCCGTTTTGGTAGAAGATACGGCCGTCCTTCTCGATAACTCCGACGAGGGCGAGGCCGGCTCCGGTGTGGATGCTGGTGAGCTCGGTGTTGTGGATGGGGGGGTCAAAGTCCTTGGAGTGGTCTGTGACGTTGACGACGAGCTTGAAGCCCTTTGATGTCGACCGAGAAGGGTATTGAGGGTTCACATTGATGTGAGGCTGGACCGGTGAGGCCGCTGCAAGGCCGAGAAGGCTGAGGAAGAAGGTTGATGTGAGCATGGTTGCTGGGTAGAGTTTTGATGCAGAGAGGTAAATTTTGAGAAGGGAGGATGGGAAGAGGATGACAAGAATCGAGTTAATATCTTGTCTATGGTGTTTGTGGTCTTTGAAGTGAACTGATGATACGAGCAAACCAAGAAAAAAAAGGGCGATGGTCGAGTCTTTTAATGTTGCCTCAAAATGTTCTCAGCTTAACCGATGTAGCTGGCCGATCGGAACCTGGAAGTGGCTGGCTATAGCATCGTGAGGTGACTAGCGGATCCTCAGTGGGTATTGAGCCCATAGTGGAACCCGCTCCAGTGGATTGCAGGGGGTTTAGCGAATGGCTAGAGGGATCGCCGGTGCGGGGGGTCCCAGCTGTGGCCAAGTCGGGGCCTTTAATACGAGGGTCCTGCCGCGACTATTTCATTGGATGGGTGTTTCTCTCCGGCAATGGACAAGAGACAGGTGCCATTCACGATGTTGAGGCCAGTATCAGAGACAACTTAATATAAACATTACCTTATTATAATACACTGATTACACAATCTCAAACACACCCCAAGTAAGCAAATGAATATCGTCATGAAAAGGTCCAATTCTTCTGACGTCAAGAGATTACGATGCTCAATCCCTCGTTTCGAAACATGAGAGGATCCTAGTCCAATGATTGAAGATCCGATATCCATAATTAGCTTCCCTTTTTTATCATTCAAATGCCATTCTTCCGTCACATGCTACGATATTCATTGGTTTTTTTCTCGCCGATAAAACCCAAATCTGTGGATCTACCACTAACGATTAGTTAGCTAACGTACATGCACAGGCGAGACCGATGCCAAGGAATAGGATACGATGGTCTTTGTTTGACAGGACAGAGGCTGGCCTCAGCCTCGTGTTACGCGAAATGGCTGGTCCTCATGGACATTCCGTTTTGTCAAACGTTGAGCTCCATTGCGTGGCATTGCAGTCGCAGGGGTTGGCTTACTAGTCCATTGCCTGTCAACGTTTATGACGTTTCTGATCAAGATCTCAACAGATCTTTACGAGATGGCGGTTTCATATCCCTTGAAATGATATCACCAGGGTCTTTTTGTATGTGTCACTGCGATGATCTTTCGTGTCCTGCATCGTGAATTATATCATAAATGCGGTTCATATCTCAATTACGTGTGGCCTGTTCATATGAGATCACCGACATTCTTCCAGAATAGTATCATGGGAGTCGGAGTTTTCGGGCGGGCATTTTTTTCCAAACGTAAACTTAATCTCGATGTCCTATCATGCAACTAATTGAAGCATAACGTTACTTGGCGGCGGCTTAGACGTGAAAACACCATCATGATCATATGATACTGGTCAGTGCAAACCTCTCATGATTTGAAATGGGGTTTGGTTAGTCAATGTCTATTCTTGATAACCGTATCCTCGATTCCTCCTAGCCTAGGAACCGGGCTCGCTCATGGTTTCAACGGCGTGGTTTGGTTGTGGAGAATGTCTTCAGTCTAGACCTGGACGAGTTGACGACTTTCTCCAGTTGTATTCCACTTGCTATAGTTTAGGCAGTGACTTTACCCCAAACTGTGGCTTGATGACATCGCTGAGGTGCATCGTAACGTCTATTCATTAAGTTGAGAGATAAAGCATTACTTGTCTTGGTGTAGATGTGGTGAGGCAACCAAAAGTCTTATTCTCTCACCAAGGCTGATATCGTGAAAAAAACAGAGCCTCAGTCGGGGGTGGTGGTAAGACTGACAGGTGTTGGTTGCAACTTATTAGACTTCGCCAGGCACAAGTTTACCTTGCTACTGTCACCTCCAATAAGCAACCGTCGAAAGTCTCAAGACAGAATTAAAACAAACCATTAAACCCATTGAGTTCACTCCAAGACATCGTCTCCTCAGCCCGGGCCGTGTAAGCCAAAGTTCCCGTTGGCCCCGACCTCTGTGTATGCAACCACATTAATCACCGGCCAATAAGATAAGGTAGGCCTCCCCTAGCGGGCATTTTTACACTTCCGACCAACAAACATGGCCAACCGAATACCAATAACATGACTTCTGACCTCCAATTGAGGGGTCGAGGGACAATCATTGGAACTTGCCTGGCCAAGAAGTTGCGAGAAAGCCTACTCAAAGTGTCATTCTAAGCCATGCCGAGAGTATGTGAGATAAGGAGAAAACAACAATAGAGTATAAAATGAAACGCTTCCTCTGAGAGTTTCTTTGTAAATGCACCCTCTTTCCAATCCCATTCGCAGCGTCAAGCTCATGAGTGATACTCAGTCACTTCCCCAGATTCAGGACGAGCCTACGGAATTAAGTTTCGTAGGCTCGGACAATTCGCTCAGCCGTAAGTTAAAAGTGTCAAGCTTGAGTCATTATACTTGAGGATACTCCACCGGCCGCTGTACTGACGTTGCGCCGCCTTGTATCTAGTGTCTCCAACAGACTTCGAGGCCTTGTTCACGGTGACATACTCTCAGGATGTGGATCAGAGCCTCATGGGCTCATGGCCGCAGGACATTGTTTCTCTTGGCCCTTTGATTGATCAAGAGAATGTTCTTGGCTTGGCTATGGACTCCGCACCTCCAGCTGTGGACGACTGCTCCGAGGTTGACTTCGCAGCGCCGATTATCGGGATGGATTCGCATCTCAGCAATGTCGAAGCAGCTCAGTTCAACCTTTCATCCTCGCCTGTATCTCTTCTCGATCTTCCTGAATCCGCACATGAGGTGCTTCCAGGATATGTATCGCTCTCCGGCTCCCCAGACCCCACATCCACTCTGTAGAGTGCGGGTTCTGCATACAGCCAGTCGAACGATGCAATCCTTGATGCATTCTCTCCTGTGGTTTTAGGAAGTGACGGAACTCAGATACAATCTTTTGGTCTCATCGCGTCAGACTTTGTTTCTCCTCCTGCTGAGATCTCAACAGATAATAGTTCAAGTTCGGAAACGAGCAGTAAGGAAAGGTTCGAAGAAGATGCCGTGACTCGTCTGAAAAGTGACGAGTTTTCAAGAAATGGAAGATTTTTTTTGCAACTGGCCCAAATGCGATAAGTCCTTCGACGAGAATCGCAAGCGGAAGTGAGGCTTGTGATCCCTTAATTCTATATGCCCACGTTACTAACGAGAACTTAGCAACCATCTTCGAACTCATACCAGACCTGTTCACTGTTCCTGGCCTGGCTGTAACTATACAGATGTTTGGCAGAAGGATATGCGTCGTCACTACAAGACTCACCGCTCCCGGAAGACCTTCCAATGTTTGTTATGCAATGAGTGGTTTACCAGGAAGTGCAACTTGAGTAGACATGAGCGGGAGGCACATTGTGGAAAGAAGAGGGAGAGGAAGCGCCGTAGCTAGCCGGTCCTTTTAATAGCGTGTACCGAGAGTAAATTTAATTTTGTATTCCTCCATTGCTGGGTTCTTCCTAAATATCCAATTTGTCAATAGTAGCAGTTAACTAAAATCTTAGATATATGCTCCTGTCACTTCAAGCATCTAATCCTGCGCCTCCATCCGACTCGTCATCACTATCCTCACTCTCATCGCTGAATTCATCTTCGTTCATATGTGCCAATGAGGCAGAATCTGTGCCATCACTCCATCCATCACCGTTTCCCAAGACTTCGTCAGCCTCAACCTCGCCAAGGCTTGCAGAGTTCATAGCATCGGTGATATTCGTCACAGAGTCTGGCCGCCATGGGGTAGGCCGTTGCCGAGTTTCGATCTGCTTTTCAACTGCTGTACTCAGCTCACTGCTAAGCATTCCCAAGACTCGACGCTGATGCGCCCAGTGCTCATTCTCCCGTCCGCCTGGCAACTCAATAGGTCTCCAGTTCAGGTACGCTTTCTGATGAGACTCGGGCTCCTCGAGCCTTCCAGGGTGGTACTTAAAGTAGAATTTGCAGCATAGACATGAAAGCTTGCTGCACGCTATGTAGCGATCGTTACCGACGAAGCTTCGTTCGTTGCGATGGAATTCTTCTAGCACCTGAATCTCGGAGTGCACACGTGCTTGGCCCTTATCCTCGTCGTACATGGATCTGATGGCCTCTTCCAGTTTTAGTGGCCCATCTAATCGAGCGAGATAGTTCTGCATATCCTCAAGACGGGGATCCCTAGGCTGTAGTATCCTTTTTAGGATCGAGTTGAGGTTCCTAAGCCCATCCGCTGGCGGGACAATTGCTGGGATAGGGGCCTGAACTTTCTTGATTTGATAAGAGTTGAAAAGTGGTCCTAACATGAGAAAATCTCCAATCAGGAGTGCTGGTATGCGGATTCTCTCGGCAAGACGACCTATCAAATGTCTGACTGCCTTGATATTCATTGCAGTTTCTCGAGGTGCAACACCAAGCTCTCTACTTAGAGACCCAAGGCTCGACATCTGAAGATCATGTCGAGAATCGTAAGCAGTTTTACAAAGGGCTAGAGTGTCGGTATTGGTGGCAGAGAATCGAGGTAGCCACTCTAGGAGGGATCTTCTTTCTATGAATATCCCTAGTTAGTTATGCCTCTTCCTGTTGTTATGGCTCAACTTACCAGCTCCTTGGACTGTTGTGCCATCTTCTTTCAGATACTTTTCGCAGTAACTAGCAGCCCGCAACAATAGCTTGCACTCTTTCTTCAGCCTTGGGGCTGCAAAGCCAACGCATTTCTTTGTCAACTTCTCTCTCAGCCTTTCTCGTTCTTCCTCAGTCCCTTTCGGGTCCCTTTGTAGCTGTTGAAGAACATCGTTCAGGAACCGGATGACTTTATCATGCGGCGTGCAATTCGCGGCAACCCAGAGAATAACCTCGTTTGTCTGGGATTCTAGAGCAATTGAAGTAGTAGTGTCTCCACCCTTTCGATAATCGCAGATGAAACACAAGTTTTTGAGGAACCTGCGCCTGATACCTTGAACATCAGTTGGGGCATGGGCGGTGACCATGTGAGGGCCATCGATGCCTTTGAGTATATGGAATAATGCAAGATTCTCAAAAAGACGTGAGAGAATCTTCTCATATTTGTCTAGACGAGGCTTTCCAACGCCCATGGTTCAGGTTTTGACTATGGTGTTGATAGCCAATGCAGGAAGGAGTATAGATAAAGTAGTAAGAATTCTCTATGAAAGTTAGTTAGGGATCAACTTTATATAATGTTGCTTCGCTCTAGTATTTCATTTTGACTTTTAGTCGAGGGTGTATAGCCTTGTGTTTGTACCCTCCATTTCATGTTGGTCGGCCTCCCGCTGTAAGTCCAAGGCAGAATGGGCCGAGTGTGGTCGACGTTGAGGCTGGGTTGCCCCTGGTTATCACAAACCATCATCTGACTTTACGAAGCACAGAGAAAGTGGAAAAATAAACCAACGATATTCCAGAGTGTATATGGGAGAATGTGCACAGAGCCACCAAAAGCAACTTGCACATCGATAACATCCAGTTGACTGGGGGAGTATCTCAAAGCCATTGCACGGCCAAGCTTGTTGGATCTGTGCCAAGTAAATGAGCCTGCTCCAGGGATGAATTGCCTTTCGATTCTGCAAACCGCCTTGATTATTTCCTCCCTTGTTTCCAATTGACACAGAAATATCTGAGCCCATTGATTCTATCATGGACCCATGTTTCAACCAAACCTATGGACCTTCCATTCAATCCAATGGATGTCTTGACTAAAACAATGTACGATTGAGAGTGGGTCAAACCCTGCATAGCACTCAGCCGCTGACACTTCTACAGGGTATTGGGCATAACGGTAATGATGAAGTTTAGTTACATCGCTATGGGTCGAAACAAATGATGTAAACTTTTCATCTCTTTTCCATCTAAAGTGCTTAATTCCTCCCGATGAAACAACCCACGCTCCCAAGGTATTGGGACCATACAACGAATGGACAGTGCTTCAGTTGACCAGGACAGGGCTGATGGCGCTAGATGCGGAGCGAACTCCGCTAAACTACGTAAATCTCGATCTGGTTGGCTCGTCCAGCTTTGGCGTGATGCGAGAGCTTCGCCAAACAGCTCCACTTCGGGAAAATCGAGAAATTCCATTGCCATGGATTATTATTAGGCATGAGCTACAGCTCCCCCTCATACTCACTCAGTCATACCCTAACTTTTCTTTCCTTGCATCATCCTCTTCTCCAGGTCCCTCGTCGCCCAAGGTAGCTCGCCCACCATGCCTTCGCTGGACAGGCTGCCAAACGAGGTCCTCTGTAATATCGCCGGGTTCTTGGTCAAGAAATATGATATAGCTAGCTTATCACGAGCCAACCGACACTGCTACGATATCGCCAGCCCGATTCTCTGGAAACGCGAAGCTCGATCGGATAGACCGGGTGCCATACATTGGGCTGTCGAACATGGAGACATCAATGTCTTGCGCCGTGCTCTCGAAGCTGGCGTTGACGCTTCACGGGTAGCCTTCACCCACCGACCCAAACCACGCATCGACCGTGCGCATAAGTGGTACAACTACCATTCGAATTACTACGACGACCCTGTGTGGAGGGTTCACGATGATGACCACTCAGTTGATTTGGACGCATCATATGTGTTACACGACATGTGCGATTGCTTCGAAAGCGGTTGCGACGACGGCATATTCAGCGATTGCAGATGGGAGCCTATACACGTTGCTGCGAGTAAGGGACGGATCGATATGATTGAGATTCTCCTCGATGCGGGTGCTCCTATTGATGCCCCTTCATGGGGCGTGTGCTTGTGTCGTCCACATCTGCCCATGGAAGCTTTCACCGAGTCTCCAGCTGTTGATGAAGGAGAGCTCGAAGATTTACATGGGGGGAACTGGACACCTTTACATGTCGCCATATGCCATAATCAGTACGAAACGGCAAAGTTTCTGTTGAAACGTGGAGCGTCGCCGGTCATCTATCAGGGAATAGACTTTGAGCTGGAACCGCTCGCATGGCGACAGGACGACACCCCTGTGGACTCCAGCAGATTCAAACTCACCGCACTACATCACGCTGCGAAAGAGAACATGATGGATCTCGTTGAGTTTCTCATTGACGAAAAGTACCAAGAAGACATCGATGTTGAGGGTCCGTTTATGGGAACACCACTGTTCCAAGCAATATGGTATGGACATTGGGACACTGTAGTCCCATATCTCCTCCAACATGGCGCCGATCTTGATAAGAGGCTCATTGAGACGGGGCTGACACCCCTCATGATGGCATGTTTCTCACGTCGCTTCGATGACGCCGCAAGACTCGTTGATCTGGGTTCAAATGTCACGACATTATCTGTACACCAATTCAGTATCCTTCACCTGATTCTCGGACCTCGTCACCTCCGGCCAGAAGACTTTTTTGACCCCCTCGGATCTCCTCCGAAGCAATCTAGCAAGGTCTCCGAGGCCGAAATCATTCAGAAGTTCATTACTAAGGGTTTCGATGTCGATGCACGGGAAACTCTTCTTGGAATGACACCTTTGATGGTAGCGAGCGCGAGCTGTAACACAGATGCAATGCAAGCATTGCTCGAAGGTGGTGCCAATGTCAACGCGGTAGACAATGAAGGTCTGTCTGCGCTTGCGAGGGTCGGTGAGACTGCCGAAGGCTCTGCTATTCTGGGTTTGTACGACTCTGCCAAGATGCTGCTGGATGCAGGAGCAACATTGGAAGATTCGAGAGACGAGATCACTCCACTCAACATTATCTGCACACGGCAATGTGAACCCTACTTCAACCGTGAATGGGATAATCAGCACGCCACTCTAGCTAAGCTTCTCATTGAGCATGGTGCTGACCCAAACGAAAAGGGTGTTGCTACCAGCCGTCCATTCACAGAGGCCATCATTCATGGAAACTTGAATATCGCTAGAGCGATCATTGAGAACGGGGGGCGGCCAGAAAAGGGCGATCTGGAAAGGCTTCTCTCAATATTCGTTCACGAATCGTATGATGATGGAAAGACGGATTTCATTCTGCACATCGATTACGCCAAGTACGGCATCTCAGGTCCCTCCGAGGGCTTCTTGGTGGATCTCCTCAAAACGGCTCTGAACAATCAACTCTGGACACGAGCTGCCGACCTGATGAGGTCGGTACCAACCCCGAGCGTGTTCCGTAAGGGGTTAATCTACCGGTGCTTGGAGAAGCCTTCTCCGATTGCCGACGAGCCATCAAGCCTGATTCAAGTGCTTCTTGATCGCGGCCAGGACCCGAATGAGCTGTTCGAGGGCGAGCCACCGTTGTATTATAGTTTCAAATCTGGGTCTTGTTGGCGGACAACACCTGTTCTTGTAAATGGGGGTGCTGACATCCATATGCCTACAAACGCCATGCCTGACGGTGCTCTCATGTATACCATAACTCATGGTTATCAGCCACAGACATGTCAACTTCTCGCCAAACATCCGCACGCGTTGCGCGGCAAACCAGAGAGGCTACATCGAGAATGCTGGTCATCTCTTATACACTGGGAGCCCCATCCAAGCAGGGTTCTAGTCGGAAGATCAGATGATCGTGTACCGCAACTCAACTGGACATTTACCAGCCGGTTGATTTCAGCTGGTCTCCGAACTGATGTCACAACGCTTGATGATGAAGATGTCAAAGAACTCGTGGAGCAAGCGATTCCGAAAACCGAGGTCCTAAAAGTCGAGGGGCGAAAGGTCCTGGAGGCCCTCGACATAGCCTATGTGGAACCCTCGGTGTCGGATATACTCAATGCTACTATTGGAATGGATGTTGAGGGCGAGGATGCTGAAGAGGAAGAGGAAGGGGAAGACTTCGAATATGGCTCTGTCAGTGACGAGATTGACGATCATTCAGATTACTATGACGTCGATAGCGATGGAGTTCCATTCGAGCTTTTCCCTCCCTACATGGGCGGAGGGGATGGGGATGAAGACGAAGAAGATGAAAATGATCAAGGGGAGCAAGATGGGGAAGACGGATGGGGTGAGGGAAACTCGAGTGATTTTGATGACTATGATGATGGAGCTCCCATGCCGATACCAGCCCCTCTGTTGTTTGGGTTTCTGATGTAAGTTCATATTTTTTAAAAAGGTACGGGCTAATGTCGTCGTATTCGCTTCATGACGACTGGGCAGAGTAGGGTTGGGTTTATGATAGGTATGATTTATGGGCTGGCGCTTTACGGATCGGATAAATAGGTAGACGGATTGTGGGACGGCATCACGGTCTGGGGCTCGACATTCAAGCAATACGGATGGAACGACATTCTGCGATGAAAATTAGGACAATGGATTTCTTTTTTGGTGTAAGATATGGTTAATGGGGTCTCGTGGAGTAACGAGGAAAAGGTGTTGATTCCAACTGGAATTCTTTGCTAGAAGTTGAAGAGCGCGGTTAGACTGAAATCACTCCAGCCATTCAAGTTATTTCACTGAGCCTCATCAACCTCCAAATTTTCCTCGCGGGCGAAGTGTGACTCTCTGATCCGAGAACATTACCAGGCGCCGAGCTGCTACGGATGCGAGCGATGTTCCCGAAGCCGGCTTCGACCTCCGGCGGCGGGGGAAAACACCAGCACTATAACTAACGCCAGGGGCAACTTTGGCAGCCTCAGACTATGCTAAGTTGGGTTTTGGGTGACAGGTCGGAGATGTTACGGCGTTGTGGGACACTTTCTGAATGGGATCACAAAGAGAGGAAAGGTAGGGGATGAGGATGATGAACCTTGAGGGTTTAATAGACGCCGGTTGTCCGGAGATTCAGGGTAGGTAAGTATGCTGATATTTTAGACGATGCGATAATATGAGTTTCGCCATTTCAGGTTTGTATTCTTCTTTTGAAGGAAAAATAAGTAAATATTAAATGAAATGCTAGTTGTACGGAGTGGGATATGCTACTCATATTAAGCTGTTCACTCTCATCGTGTGAAGCTATACGCATGTTTTGATAGTGAGCTGTTTACCTGCAGGTTCTCAAGCTGAGGAATATGAAAATGCGGGGAAATAACCAAAGAGGCAAACATTTGAGATGCAAAACAACTGCATCAACAAAACAGATCGAGTCCGAAAAGCTTGGCTTTCTCGCCATCATCATGTGGCGGTTCTGGTCGAATCTCACTGAAGCTCCGGAGATGAAAGTGCGGAAGAAGTCACCCCGCATCCGCATCCGTGACCGTAGCCGGAGTATGGGTCAGGAGGAGTTTCGGGGGGCTAGACACGGATGGATGGCGGGATACCGAATAGCGACGGAAATCAGATTTGAGGCATATGAGTTTATGACAAGGTATAGTATGCAGTCATGAGACGATGGAAGTCTTACCTAGGTATCAGTCACCGGTCAAAGTATGCTAGAGATATCAATGATTGAGAGGGACAAGTCCTTGTAAATGAGGCAATCTACGTACGATATCAGAGCCTCAGTGGAGAGTCGGTCCATCTGTGGACAACTGCATCATTGATAACAGCTTCCGAGTAACATTTCCACAATAGACGACTCCGTAGCGATAACTGGAGACCAATTACTCAATAGCAAGTCGTTTAGGTACGGTTGCTGTGGTGTAGTTGTAGTTGTTACGGCATCATCCATCCATCATAGCATGTCCCCCACTTACACCATCGTCAGTATCACATCGCATCGGACATTGTTTCCCTAGAATGTTCCATTCTTCTCCAAGAGACTAACTCAATTTCTCTCAATTGGAGTCCCTTGGAGACACAGCATCACCTTTAATTTTTCTTCTTGACAGCAGAATATACCTAAAGACGGAGATTTGTACCGTAGCTGCCGTTGACTTCAAGAGGTCGGCGGTCTTAACCCCCGCTCTGTGGGTGCCGAAAGAGGCAACCTTGGAGACCCCGCCTGAAGAAGATGACCACATGCGATTGGTCTACAGCTCTAGCTCTTATCCTCCAACTTTACCCTTTCTCGAGCTCTCCCCCAGTCAAACCAACACCGAACACCGAGATATGCCCCGTATCATGGAAGAGGAGCTTCTCGCCCATTTGCCCATACTTTCCTCTTCGAGTAAGACCCCTCCAAGTGTGTGGTCGCACGCGCTCCCCCCTCCCCCGCTCTCTTCGGCTGCGCGCGTGTTAGTTGGGACGGCATCCAGCGGGTTACAGGCCGGTCGCCGTGAATTACAGACCACAGACACTCGAAATAGCAGTCTGGCCAAGTACCTGATGGAATTCACAGCTCGATATTCAATGTCCGGTCTCGTTACGGCTGCCAGTTTCGGCGCTTGTCGCCTCCACAGAGAACCTACCGAGATGGAGAATGCTTCCAGACTTTGACGCCCACAGCTGATAGAGTACTCCATAACGTACACACATGGTCCCCCCCTCAGATGCCGACACCTTCGGGGTTCGCGGGATCGATGGAGATTCGCTGTCTCAGAGACACCGGCCCCTGCCCGTGCCACGGTTCCAGTTCCGTTCATGGCGAGAACGCAAGCATTACAGCGCAGCACTACGGTGCTTGTGCTTGTGCGTGTGCGTGTGCGTGAGACGTGGAACCTTGGCTGTGCCATCTTTGTCTTGTCTCTCTAACTGTGGAGAGCATACATCGTTGTAACAGGCTCGATCAGACGCCGGTGCCCGTTACTTGGTGACAAGATACATAGCCATGGCGCGTTCATTTCCAGAGCATAAATATCTGGCATTGGACCCTCGATATCCTACTTTCTCTCCTCCTCATTCTCATCATCATCTCTCTTCCTTCTTCTCTTACTTCTTCCTTTAACCAATAAACCCTTTTCACAACCGCCAAAATGGTAAGCATTCCTCTCCATCTATATCTCTATATCCTCTTGAGCCTCAACTAACACGTCAAACAGGTCAAGGTTCTTGCAGTTCTCTACGACGGTGGCCAGCACGCCAAGGATGTATGTCTTTACCACTTTCTTTATTTCAACCCAATTCCTCTTGATTCTTTATCAACTATCTCCAATGGTCGTTGATTCTGCCTTCAACTCTCATATCTACCGACAACCACAAACAACTCCCCACACACCATCCCTCCGCGCTTGTCGATCTCAAACGCGGGGAAATGGTCTCACTACATGAGAATCAGCCACATCCAGCCCGATGATGCGGGGCAACGTCTGGGCAACATGCAAAGACATAGAGAAGTGACAGTTGGGTGGCATTATATGGCTTGTTCCACTCGTGGTATACACTACAAGGGTCTGAGTAACAATGCAACCCAACTTACACCCAATGTCTGAACATTGCACCATCAACCCCTCAATCACTCTTCAAATCACTTCTCCTCAGCCAATTGGTTTTATGGCGACTAACGCGTCTCATAGCAACCCCTCCTTCTCGGTACCACTGAGAACGAGCTCGGTATCCGCAAGTGGCTCGAGGACCAAGGCCACACTCTCATCACCACATCTGACAAGGACGATGAGGGTTCTACCTTCGACAAGGAGCTCGAGGATGCTGAGATCATCATCACCACTCCCTTCCACCCTGGTTACCTGACCGCTGAGCGTCTTGCTCGCGCCAAGAAGCTCAAGCTTGCTGTCACCGCTGGTATCGGCTCTGACCACGTCGACCTCAACGCTGCCAACAAGACCAACGGTGGTATCACCGTTGCTGAGGTCACTGGCTCCAACGTCGTCTCCGTTGCTGAGCACGTTCTCATGACCATCCTCGTCCTTATCCGCAACTTCGTCCCTGCCCACGAGCAGATTGAGGCCGGTGACTGGAACGTTGCCCATGCTGCCAAGCAGGAGTTCGATCTTGAGGGCAAGGTTGTCGGTACCGTAGCTGTCGGCCGCATTGGTGAGCGTGTCCTCCGCCGCCTCAAGCCCTTCGACTGCAAGGAGCTCCTCTACTTCGACTACCAGCCCCTTTCTCCTGAGAAGGAGAAGGAGATTGGCTGCCGCCGCGTCGACACCCTCGAGGAGATGCTCGCTCAGTGTGATATCGTCACCATCAACTGCCCTCTCCACGAGAAGACCAAGGGTCTCTTCAACAAGGACCTCATCGCCAAGATGAAGAAGGGTTCTTACCTCGTCAACACTGCCCGTGGTGCCATCGTTGTCAAGGAGGACGTTGCTGCCGCTCTCAAGTCTGGTCACCTCGCCGGTTACGGTGGTGATGTCTGGGACCACCAGCCCGCTCCCAAGGACCACCCTCTGCGAACCGCCAAGAACAACTGGGGTGGCGGTAACGCCATGGTTCCTCACATGTCCGGTACCTCTCTGGACGCTCAGATCCGATATGCCAACGGTACCAAGGCCATCATCGACTCTTACCTCTCTGGCCGCCACGACTACAAGCCTGAGGATCTCATCGTTCACCAGGGTGACTATGCCACCAAGGCCTATGGTCAGCGTGAGAAGAAATAAATGTATTGAGAGAATGGAAGAAATGATTTGTACATGATGATGAATAGTTTTACAACAACTGCATTATAGACGCGGGTCAAAAGCAATCAGCGTTGCAGATAATACAATTTGTTAAAGTTCTACCTCCTTTTGTCTTTTGTCTTCAGTGATCCTAACAATATGCCATGAAAAGCCTCGCTCGAGCTCTTAAGCTCCCAATTATTTCACTTGATATTCTCCATTAAATAGCATTAATAAGGTTGGCAAAGGCTAAATTTAACCTGAACCTTTCAACGTATGATAAATACCTACGTAAAGAAAAAAAGGATAATTGATATAGCACATATAGATGAAGTACCTTTGTCAAAAGAAATACTATGTGTTCTATTTTTTGATTCTCCTTCTTGGTTCCTATAATCACCCCAACAATGCAGCAGGCATCGGGCTGCCTGTGCACGTCAACAGCCATTTTACACATTCACTCACAATGACTACCGCCAAAATGAAGCCAAGCAGAAATGTTCTACTGTTCTTAGACTTTTACTTTGCTATTAATACAAAATTTCTCGCTATTTTTGGTATGCTTCGTTATGAGCCATCAAGCGCTATATGGCTGGCCATAATTTTACCAGTCATGACATGAATTCGTTGCCAACTCTCCCAATCCATGCTATATTTTCTAATCATCTCCAGAATTGCCACCACTTCTTTTCCTCGCTGGGTTGTCCTCTCCGTCTCAAGACCTGCTCGTCTCGTCCTCTAATGCGCCAGAAATAAACAGGCACACCAGCTACCACGAAGAATACGACGGCGATGGTCTGGAAAGGCTGTGCAAAGACAGCGCGGCTGAGGAGGAAGAGACTAACGCAGCAAAAAATAATAGGCGTCGTGATCCAGGTCTTGTACGGTCGTACAAGTCCCGGCTCTCGCACGCGTAGGATGATTAGACCGAGGACTGTAAGGAAATAAAATGTGTAGCCTGCAACGCCATAAAAGGTGACGAGAGTGCTGAACTCGCCAACAATCACGTAACCAACTGTGAGAACAGCGTTGAGAATGAGTGCATAGACTGGCGTGTAAAACAGTCCAGCATCTTCATCGCCGAACATTCTGCGCATCTTGCGCGTGAACCAACTTCGTGTACGCTGCGTGCTGAGCTCGTGCTCGTGTGGGCTGCCCCCAATACCAATAGTGCCAAAGATCGAAGGAATGTAGCCCTCTTTGCCAGCTACATATGCCAAACGACTGGAGGTGAAAGTCGAAGAGTTGAGGGCACCGAAACAACTGGCACTGACGATGAGTGCGAGAATGAGTGAGCCTACGGAACCAAACACCCGGTTGCCAAACATGACAGCTACTGTGTTGGACCCATCCATGCTCTCGAGAGGTAGGACAAGGAAGTAGGCGATGTTAGCTAGCACATAGCAGAGGATGACCAGAGGCATGGCTGTGTGAATGACTCGGGGTAGGTCTTTAGTTGGGTTCTTGAACTCCCCAACGACGTAGTTTGTCTAGACTATGTCAGTTATCGAGACTTGCAAACTTGACTGATATCACTCACATTGTCCCAGCCATCATATGCCCAAAGACCGGCATAAAGGGCAAGAGCCCAAGCAGACATGTCGGTCGATGTGTTTTCAAACAGCTGATGCGGCTTCCACTCAACTTCCGATTTGCCCTTGAGCGTCTTTCCTGTGATGGCAACGACAACACCAGTGACGGTGACGCCCAGTAAAGCGATAAATTTCATAAACATGAGCGTATCGTTCACACGCGTGCCGAGCTTTGTAGACACACAGTTCAAGAACGTTACAATGAACAGTCCTACAAGCGCAACAGCCTTGTTGATCCAAGGGCTTACATGCTCAGCGTCAGGACCGATGAAGGCTCGAACAAAGTATTCGCCCATGATGATGGCGATAA